>NC_071123.1:22392500-22692500 GCF_024256425.1 Clarias gariepinus
AGGCTCTGCTGAAAAACGTTAGGCACATCAGTCACTTTACCCCAAATATAAATCTAAGTGGCTCTGGATAAGAGCGTCTACCAAATGCCTAAATGTAAAAGGGGGTAAAATGAATAAACCGAGATGCGTGTTTCTTAGCCCCCCCCCACCGTGAACATAGCGTATTCAGAGAAAAGCGCCCCTGCGAGAGGTTGTGCTCGGACCACTCAGCTCCTGCAGATTCTAAAATTGACATTGTTACCGTTTTTTAATCGCTGAAATGGAAGAGATAGAAAGTTTCCTCATCTAACATGCCTTGTATTGTTTTTAATCACTTTATACACAACCCGTGATTTTTATGCTATTTTAGAGATGGGAAATACAAATGAAATATTTTTTGTTATTTTCATTTTCTATAAAATATTAACTTTCAATATTTTATAAAAAATACCAAAGAAAATTATTGTGTATAGAGTGATTACAACTAATACAATTTATGTTCTGTTAAGAAAATTTACATTTTTCTATTCCAGTAAAACGGTAATAATGTCAATTTTAGAATCTAGAATCCAGAAGATAAAATTTGCACAAATATAAAAAGAGATTTTTATGTGTAATTAGAAAAGCTACACGTGTAGGGTCTTGTGTCATCTTATATTTTGTGTTCTTTAAATTTGTAGTAGATTTAATAACTGAAATAAATGAAAATAAATGACCATAAAATTAGAAAATTGTCAGATTGATGTGCAAAAACTATATAGTAAAACTATATAAGCTACATAGCCTTTATAAGACTATAATTTTATTTAGGTGCGCTCACAATGACGAAAATGATTGTGTATAAAGTGATTACAACCAATACAATTTATGTTATAATAAAGAAAATCTCAATTTCTTCTATTCCAGTAAAACAGTAATAATGTCAATTTTAGAATCTAAAATCCAGAAGATAAAATTTGCAGAAATTTAAAAAGAGGGCTGAATCACTGCAGGTCTTCAAAATCCAGGTCTTAAAGTGTGGAGGGGTGCATTTCATTTATCTGAATGTATAAGTGAGAACAGCTGATTCACACCTGGGGAGGGTGAATAATTTGCATTTGAACGTTGCCTGCTATTGTTAAGCACACACAGTAACACTAACATCCCAGGACAAATTGGATTAAGAGCCCCTGATTAAACGGCATAGATATTATTAAATATTACAACAAAATTCCTCCGCAGGAAAACTTTATGCGTGCGAGAGAAGGATAAACAACAATGGCCCATGTTTAGCGTGTCAGAAAATGAACCGAAACTCTGTGTATACGTGAATTATTAAAATGGTCAGGGTGAGTCTCCTTGCTGTTTTTCCCCTAACGCATTTTTTTAACTTTATGCCTGCAGCTGAGCGCTGATTAGATTACGAAGTTAAAGACGTGGATCACGATATGTCACGGCGTGCGCCTATGATGGACGTGCGTCCAAATATACTATCGATCCTCGCTCACTATGTAGGCTCTCTAGATAGGCGGCAAGTATGTAAAGGGACGGAGCCGCCTATTCCGGCCGGCTGGCGATAATTAACGTTAAGATCTCAGGCTCTTTTACTTGTACAGTATATTTTACCAGTTAACTTTATTTTCTATGGTATTACCTTTTATTTATATTTATTCTTATGTTTAAGTTTTTATTTTAAGGTCACTGGTAGTCGAAAAAGCATTTCACTGCATATCGTACTGTGTATGACTGTGTACGTGACAAATAAAATTTGAATTTGAATTTGTTTAAAGTACCCGAAATAACCCAGAATTTTGACCAAGCATAAACCACCCAACGATGTGTTTACAGAAACAACACAGCATTTTTAGTGCGTCTTTTTTGAGTTATTGTAATGTTTTATTCTGAAAGTCTATTTTACCAGTTATTTCAAGGCTTGCGACGTGAGTGCGACGGTAATAGGCATTATGGTTGTCCACCTACTGTACGTCTTATTTTTTACAAAAAACAAAAATTTATTAATAATTAAGTAATTTAAGCTGGTTTTCAAACAAGTATATCAGGGGTTGCCAAACTGCAGATGTTACAACCTGGAACCCCTTTTCCTGTTTGGCCTGGTGTGCTCCAAGGGTTAATCATCTATTCTGAAAAATGAAGCCAATACGGAACTGCCAGAATGTGCCGTTTCTTGAATGTCCACTGGGGGCTGGCTCTAAAAGTGAGGCAATCCCGAAAGCCCCCCATGTTAAAATGCCCAAGATTACAACAGAAATTAACAGTAAAATGTCCACAGTCTGGTAAAAAAAAATTATTGTGGTATCAATTGATTTTCATGACAACTGTCAGATGGATTTTTTTTTATGTAACTCATTGGTTAAAATTACTTTAAGCTATAAGGTTTTTCATAATTAGGGGTGTAGTCAATTTGATAGACAGCTGCATTGCATCAGCACAAAGATGTCAAACTGGATATAAAAAGGGCTGTTATGGGTTTAGGCTTTCATTCCAACCAAGCAGAAGCCACTCCTAATTCCACCTGTTTAATTCGTTGTTCTTGGCTTTCAATAAAATATCAAGTGTGGCTTTTGCTTGGTTAAAATGAAAGCCTGCATCCAAACTGCCCCTTTCTAGATTTAGATTTTACATCCCTGCATTCGCATATAAATTCATGTCAGCCCCAATTGCATTTTAGCTAAGCTCAAGCAAAGCTCACTAGCTTGTGGGATGGTTAAGTAGGCATGTTCCAAACAATTGCCAGGCTCCATTTGCTCATTTATGGACTAGCTGCGGATTAGTGGAGTCAGCTCCTGCCAAGATGTTGATATACAAAGCACCTACATTTGAGCTATGGATGACAACATGGTCTGTTCAGTTTCTCCAGTCTAATGTGTTCTCATGGGCAACACAAGAGGTGAGTTTAGTAATGTGAGTCAGGTTTTTAGGCAATTATGTGGCTCAGTATGTGGCATGTTGTTGTTTAATATTTCATGTCATTATCAGGGTGCTTCCTGCCCTGAACTAAACATAATGTGTGCATAAACCCTCTAATGCTAAAACTAGAATGACGACAATTTAAACAATAACATCGCAAAATGTAGACTCATTGCATAATAAGGCGAAAGAAATGCACAGACTAAGGATGCCAAGAATGCATGAAATATGCCACTAAAGAGCAGACAAATAAACAATTAGCAATACTTACTACCATTGTGAGGCTGCTTTAAACTCAAATGATAACTAAAATCCATCTAACCTTCTGCCATTTTTGGGGGGGGGACAACTATGACAAAGATGTTTTGACAAATGTACTGGTCGAATACCCACATGCAATCAACACAAACAAGCACTCACCATAACCATATTGACTACAGCCCAGGGGTCCGTTCTTCGTACGCCGCTAACTCAGTTAGCTGGATTTGATTGTTGTGGATTTGTCCTGATCTTGGATTGCTTTGTTCTTCGATGCACTTCTAGCATTTGTTGTCATAGCAACATATCCGTAAGCTTGAACCTGCTCGGGAGCAGGTTTATTTCATGTAAACAGGATTTATATGGAGTTAATTATGTGCCAAAATTTTACAACAAAACACAATCTGCTTTGCAAAGAAAAAAACAACTTTCTCACAAATGCAGCGTTTTGCAAACAAACACAATCTGCTTTGCAAAGAAAAAAAATCGACTTTCTCACAAATGCGCCGAACGTGTTTTCTCACAAATGCACCCACCGTATTTTCTCACAAATGCAATGGAGCAACTTCCTCTTCCAAAACAGCAGATGGTGCTATCGATCAATTTACTTTATTCTCCTGAGACCTCAAACAACGTGTTTATATGGTTTACCCTTATGTCCCAGAGGAATATGAGTGGGGAACAGTTTTGAGGTGTCCATTATATATCCAGACAGCCAGACATATTAACAATCCACTATCTTTAGGATAGAGCCCTGTAGGGGAATACAGTTATATCAAACCACAGCTGCATTTTAATTAACTATTGAATTATTAACTATAATTAGTGATCATATCTACATTTAAATAATCTGTGTCTGTAGTACAATCATACATTGTAGACAGCTAAATAAACTGGAAGTAAACTCACATACAACATAGGTTATGTAAAACATGTTTGCATCAAAACAATAAAATTAAAAATCACAAATTACTAAGTGTGGTATCACTGAAGTGGTATAGCGCTGCTTAAAGTTGTCCCATGTTGAATTACCACATCAGATGACCATTGTCTTACTGATTAGGAATATTTTTAGTTATATTTGCTGACACAACTGACATGTAGCTAATTTTTGAGGACAGATTGTTTGAGTGATCTATTAACCAGCAAAATAGTTTTATCCTAACATAAAATAATATTTAAAATATAAAATGGCACTTGAGACTGAACTGTTTATATATAACAAGGGCAGCATATTGATAAAAAACAGCAAAACTCCCCTAATGCATTAACCTATTAACTTACTGTACTATTATTAACCTAAACAGATTCAGTAGTATACTTCTCAAAAACAGCAATATTTCAACTAAAATGTTTTGTTTTCATCAACAATTACAATTAATGTTTAAAATAGTCAATGAGTCCATAATTTAAATAAATTTTAAAGGCTTTGATTAACATTTCTTATAGAATGAGCAAATTTAAGACAGCAGATTTCCTACCTGAATCTCTCACTGGTTTTGAGAAAGTGACAGTTGAAAGGCTCAACAAAATATACTTCCGCATTTCTTACAACGTATTTTACATACCCCACAGTATAACGCCTGTCCTTCTCAAGATTGTGTGGGAACGATACACTCATTTGTTAACTCATTACATATTCCAGCCCAGCCATGTGTTCTCATTATTGTCTGCTTGGTGTTCGGATTTAGGACTTTTAAACTGGAAACGAGGGTCAATAAAGATAATTTTGCACTAAGAAGTAACTTTAATTCAATTCAATTCAATTTTATTTGTATAGCGCTTTTAGCAATTTTCATTGCCGCAAAGCAGCTTTACACAGTCAAAAGAATTATTTAAGTTTGTATGAAATGTGAATTTGTATGAATCAAAATGGTCAGTTTGTCCCTGGTGAGCAAGCCGAGGGCGACAGTGGCAAGGAAAAACTCCCTGAGATGATAATAGGAAGAAACCTTGAGAGGAACCAGACTCAACAGGGAACCCATCCTCATTTGGGTGAAACAGAAAGCAGTAAATGATCTGCATTTATACAGTGTGTAGGGTGGGAGGCAGTTCAGCTATAATAGCTGATGTTAATTGATGTTAATATGGAGTCCAGGTAGTTATTGAAGACCCAGGTAGACTTGTAAGAAGTTCCAGTCATGAACTATCGAACTGTCAAGTCCCCAGAGAAACAGTTGGCAACACCAGTCAAGGCCAGAACCATTTGGAAGCAGAACTTCCAAGAGTCAAAAATTTCACGCAAAAAAAAGACAAACCTTAAACAATACAACAGTGCCTTGTTTCAGTCTACAATGTGAATTCAGCCAAAATCAGAGCAGCTGGTCAATGTATTAAATCTTAATATTTAAGTTGTTAAAAAAAATAAATATATATATATATATATATATATATATATATATATATTTGTACATACAAGATCATAAAACAATTGCTTTTTATTTACTTCTTGCATGCTTACTGTAGTAGCCATGTTTAGGGTGTTCTGCCTGTGGCCTGGGGTTATTTAAGGTCAACTGTTTGTCATTCAGGTGTGATGATTAAGGAGGCGAACAGTTTTTTAGTGTGTTCAGTGACAGGCGTTGGTCCAAAATGGGAAGACTAATAAATGTTCATCTTGTTATAATGAGTGTGTGAGCATGAGCCTTATTGAAAACACATAAGAAAGTAATCTATCAATCATCAACTGGTAGCATTTAGAGGTACGTAGAAGCTACACCTACTACTGTAATAAGTTCATTAACCCGTTTCTTGCAAAGTTAAAGCAAGAGTAAACAAATAACATTAAATTAAATAAAATTACTAAATTCTAATAAAATAAATCTAAAATCAAATACGTTTTTTATATAACTGAAGGGATACCTAAAGGAGGTGGCATGAATATAAAATACCACTTCATTGAGCACTGCTTACAAAAGTTTTGAAAGACATTGTCACCATGTCCACATTCAAACTATTAGTGTACATACATATACATAAAAGTATTAACTGTAAGGAAAAGAGAGATAAATAACAACACATGTTTTATTGTGGTCATTTCCAAATTGATTATAACGCATATACTGTAGTAAATACACTGTGTGGGAAACATATATTTCAGCGCCATCTGCTGGTCAGCTGCTGCCAGTTCTATATAAGGCTGAGAGAATTCTAGAAACGGCTCAGTGAGGAGACAACAAGCCTGCTGAGGTGAATTTCAGATGTGAAATGACTCCGTTTAAATTGTATTGAAATACACTATATGTCCTAGTTTCTATATAAATATACAACTATTAATAATTGTAAAGCTATAAAGTTTATTTTGATAGCTAGCATAGTCCTTGAGCAGAGTTACTAGCATTAGCATGTTTTGTGTTTAGATTTGCTGAGGAGATTCACACAAGTTAAATTTTTTGTGGTTGTAATTTTTTTTTGGCAGGTAGGTTTAGGATTTTGTAGCATTATAATTTTCTAGTTTCAAAGAATGTGTAAAAAATAAAACAGTAAGGGTATGACAGCCACATTATTTTGAGCTAGCAATGACAGCATATGATCTGTGCTAATCATGCTAATAGGGTTTATGAATTTAATGATGCTGGAGTTCTCCTGATGATAAAATGTGAATTGATGTAATGAAAATGTTGTGTGTAATGTGCTTATGGTGTGGGAAGATATACAGGACAGTGTATAAGTGTACAATAATTTAAAAAATAAGAGTTTCATTTCATGGGATATTCATGCTGTAAGCTAAAATTAACTTGTTGAAGCACTTTGTACAATGATGTCCCATCATCCACCATGTGTACATGAGTTCAGTATGTTACTTTGACATTACATATGAGAGAGTGAGAGTTAGCAAAAGCATGCAACTTGTTTCATAAATCCGTCCCTGCATTAAGGTTTAAGTTACTAAATTAAGTCAAGCTCTAATTTGGTTATAGTGTACCACATTATACCAAACCAGGATCAAACTTTCATACATAAAAAAAGTAGCCTGAGGATCGATCCCTTAAGATAGGATATACATTTATTTGTCCCACAGTGGGAAAATTTCTACTGCCTTCCAGCAGCGTGCAAGTGTAAGCCTGTTCAGTCTTAGTCAAATAGCCTTAAACAATTAAATTCTAATGAAATACAGATAGTCCCTGACTTACAAACAAGTTCTGTTCTGGGAGCTTGTTCGTTAATCCTATATGTTTTTAAGTCCAACAAAGTGAGTCTTGTACGCCTTTGACACGAATATACAATATAAATCATACAATCCACTTGACTAAATTGGCCCCCTTTCCCCACACTGACATCATGTGGCTAAAAAATTAAACCGCACCTAAGGAAATTAATCCCTCACGTTAAATGTAACAGTGTTTTCTCTGCACCTTTACATCACGAGGGAAATCCCGGGAAACCTTTTTGTCTTAGAGCTGTTTTCCATTGTTTTCCACTCATAGTGAAGACCTCCAGAGCCCTGCGATGAAGCCGAACATGTCTGCAGTTACCTCCGCCAGCTTGTGTCTCTGCAGGGCTGATACTGTGTAGTGCTGCCTCATGAGGAGTTTCACTAGTAAGTCGCAGTGCAGGTAAGACTTGTCTTTACAGCTCTTTTCTTCATTTCACTGCAGAAATCACAGACAACATCAACACAAACAGTTCATAGCTGATGCTCCAAGCGGAGCATCAAGGAAACCAAGGAAAAATGCACTTGCAAGAATTACAGTACATATAGGGGTAACATCGGTATTTTACATTCTAGCACTGCAGTAGACACAGTGTAATGTATTAAGCTGAGTTTGAAATGAAATTAAAGTGTTTTGGGAGCATATTTAGGGTTTAAACTATAAAAATAGGCACTTATGGTAATTTTTTTGACCACATCCAAAATTGTTTTTCACTTTCGCTGGTGCGAATTTTAAGGGTCTATTGTAATTGATAAAATAATCATGCAATATTCGGCACTGTGTCTATTTTTCTTTAAGTCTTAAAAAATCTTCTGTAATTGAAAAGCACAGGAATTATAAATGCTACAGCACACAAACATATTCTAAACAATTTCATCAAAGTACAGTAAGTCCTCTACATATGGACGAGTTCCATTCCAAGAGCTTGTTTGTACAGTAAGTCTAACAAACATTGTCTAGTTACTAGTATACTAACACAATTGGCAATACACTACACTAATAAATACAATTTCCTTTGGGAATGGAGTGGAAAAAAAAACATGTGTATAACACTTTTAATTTGGGCTTATTTAAATAACAACTAGTGGCACGGTCTGCTTTAGTGAATATCACAGGGTATCCTGAGATGTATGCTGGACATGTGACCTAACTTCCGCGATTGAACATGTGTAAACACACGTTTGTATCTTCAAAGGTTTGTAACTCGAGCGTTTGTATGTAGGGGACTCACTGTAGTATATATACTCAGCAAAAAAAGAAACGTCCTCTGACTTTCAGCTGTTTTTACTTTCAGTAAACTTAATGTGTAAATATTTGTATGAACACTAAAAGAGTCAACACCATAAGAAATAAACAAAAAATGTTTCATAATGTGTCCCTGAATGAAGGGAGGCTCAAAATCAAATTTACCAGTCAGTATCTGGTGTGGCCACCAGCTGCTTGAAGTACTGCAGTGCATCTCCTCCTCATGGACTGCCTATTGCGGACAGTCTGAGCACTGATGGAGGGATTGTGTGTTCCTGGTGTGACTCGGGCAGTTGTTGTGGCCATCCTGTACCTGTCACGCAGGTGTGATATTCGGATGTACCGATCCTGTGCGGGTGTTGTTACACGTGGTCTTCCACTGCGGGGATGATCAGCAGTCCTTCCTGTCTCCCTGTAGCGCTGTCTTAAGCGTCTCACAGTGCTGACATGGCGATTTATTGCCCTAGCCACATCAGCAGTCCTCATGCTTTCCTGCAGCATGCCTAATGCACGTTCACGCAGATAAGCAGGGACCCTGGGCATCTTTTTTTGGGTGTTTTTCACAGTCGGTAGACAAGTCTCTTTATTTTCCTGCGTTTTTAGAACTGTGACGTTAAATGCCTACTTTCTGTAAGCTGTTAAGGTCTTAACAATCATTCCACAGGTGCATGTTAATTAATTGATTATGGTTAATTGAACATTCATGGAAAACATTGTTTAAACCCTTTACAATGAAGATCTGTTATGTTATTTAGATTTTTACAACATTATTGTTGAAAAACACAGTCCTGAAAAAGGGACGTTTCTTTTTTTGCTGAGTATATAACACACAAGCTTGCCTTTGGTTAAATTACCTTTTGTCTTCTTGAAATCGCCTCCCAGGTCCTAGCAGATAGGAGATAATTATATAATGGCAGGAAATTTTTAAACACAACAAAGTCATTTTTTTGTTTGGAAATGTTGATCATTCATGATAATAACGCAGTGATTCATTGAGTGTTTAGGAAATTAACACAGGCATGTATCTTCTAGATACATTTATTATCCTCACACCTCACAAATTATTACCCCCTGTAATTGAGTAGATTTATCTGAATAGCATATAATAATTGCATGTATTGTTTCTGTTAGTCATTTCAAGTGCAGACTCATGCTGTAGTACAATGACAGTTTAATTTAAATATATATATATATATATATATATATTTTTTTTACAATCAACAAGTATTTTAAAGTAGGAAAAAAAGAAAAATACTTTGTGGTCAACCCACAGATCAAATAAGATCCAAATGTTTTTTTTTTTTTTTTTTGGGTGGGGTTGGACAAATACAACTTCAGTTGATCTGCTATTGCGAAGTTTTACAGTCTGAAGTAAAGGTAAAAATGAAGACTATGGGGCAGTCTAAGAACGTTTAGGTAAATTAATGAAATAAGTTAGCAATAGGGTGTAAAGTTATATCAAGTATTTAAGTAAAAACTATTGAATAAATGGAGGAAGTAAAAACTTCATCACACCACCCAAGCACTACCTCGGCAAGGTCGACCCACAATACTCGGCACAAAGTCAAGACGGCGACTGATAAGGGAAGCCACTGTGACGCCAAGGGTCCCTTTGAAGGTACTGTACCTACTGTAAGTGTAAAGTTTCTCTCTTGTCAGAATAAATACATTCTTGTACATTTTCCCCACACGGGTACCATTAGGTGACTTAATGAGTTTCTGAGAGGGAAATTAGTAAAGTTGCTTTTATCCTTTAGCTGTTCTCCATGAGAACGTCTCTCTAGACTAAATTTTTATCTACTGGGTCTCCAGCTGAAGAAGGACCACTGATTCGCTTGTAATTTCATACAGATTGAAGCATCTAAGCAATTATAAATTAGTCTGTTCAACTTTTGTAACCAATTGTACCGCAGAAGGTGGGATTTATTGGAAAAGATGGGAAGTTGTTTTCAGAGTTGTAGAAAAATACTTTTTACACTGTTATATTTCATCAGAGCAAGAAGAAACACTTTGCAAAAGAAGTAACATTCTGATCAAATGGTTTGAGCATGAAAACACCCTGCTTATCAATCAGCATCCATCTAAACATTTAAGTTGAAATCTCTAATCAGCAGGATTTAAATTTAATATGCAATCTGTATGACTGCTTATAAATAGTACATAAAATCAGCATGGCCTTTACTACATGTAGTGAAGGTTAATGCACAAATCAAAACAAATTCAATTCAGTTCAATTCAAAAAACATTTTATTTATCCGCAGGGGGCAATTAATGCCACGTATAGTACAGAAAAAACACATACATTTGTACATTAACGCATTTGAATGGAATCAGATGGGGCAACCTCAGTGCAAATGAAATAAAAATGTTATAATGATAAGAAAAAAGAAATTGTAATGATAATACAATAATGAAATTGGCCCTATAGTGCAAAACAACTGCAAGTAAACAATTGTATAAAATAACTGTAAATAAATATAAACTGTAGAAATAGCTAATGCAACAAAACAAAAAGAAGGTAAAATAGGTGGTGTAAAAAATACATAAAACTATGCATATATTACTAAATTAAAAAAGTTATTTATTTGTAAACAAATGTTTGGAATTATGTATGATTTTCATTCCACTTCTTAAGTGTACACCACTTTGTATTGGTCTTTCATGTGGAATTCCAATGAAATTCAAACTTCACTTCTATTCTAAATTGTACTTGTGTTTATAAATTGTAAAGTGGGCTGTAACTATAATTCATTTTCCAAGCTAAAAAATATATAACACTGGACAAATAACACCAACAAGTAAATATAGCACCCACTACAAGCCCATAAGATAGAAATTTCATGTGACACATGCACCTTGTCACTCACTAGTGTGAATGTAGGGAATGGTTGCATTTACCCTCGGTCTGCGCTAGGAATGAAAAAAGCCCCTGGATTATTTCTACAAACCATTCTGTGAATTGTCCAACCTTAAATCAGCTAACTGTGGAAGCTATTTCTATGTAGTTGCTAAAAGCAATCATATATTAATATTGTTTTATCTCTGAGGAAAATTGATATCTGCAAAGCAGCAGGACCAGACAGGGTGTCAGGCTGTACACTGAAGTCATGTGCTGACCAACTAGCAGTGATGTTCACCAATATCTTTAACCTGTCCCTTCAGCCGGCTGTAGTCCCCACATGCAAATCTGCAAGCAGTCAGATGTCTCGATGACTATCAAGATGCCTATCGTCCAAATATCACTTGTAAGTGCAACGCTGTCAGTCTCCTGCAGAGCTTTCTTTAACTTGCCTTTGATGCAGTCATACTTCTTCTCCATCTTTTTCATGAAGAAGGGTCTTGAAGGAAGCTCGTACTTAGGATTTAAAGTGGAAATCATTGCTTTAAAGCCATCATCCTCCACCATAGACAGTGGCCGCATGTTTAAAATGCTTTCTGAAAACTCAGCTGCTTAGTCAGTGGAACATGAAGTAGCCGTCCGCACATATCTGTCCATACTAAGCTGTGATGATTTACTGAAAAAGGGGTAAAAAAAATTATTGATGATACTTAATACTACAAAAAAATAATACGGTAATTTCATGGACGTGCATTTATTGCAGCAAACAGAACTTAAGACTCAGTTCACCCACCCTTTTCTTTTAAATCAATAGTATGCACTGACTGAATAAATCAGTGTATAGGCCCTGTTCACACGGGCGTTAAAATCGAGCGTTTTTTTTCCGTTCGTAGCGTCCGGTGAGCGCGGATCAAGCGCAGAGTGTTTTCTACACATAGGAGTCAATGAGAGTGTTCACCAGGGCTTTGGTGACGTGCGTTTGTCCGGCTGCGCGTTTATACGGCATTAAAAAAACGTTGCATGCAGCTTTTTCTTGGCGTTCAAAACCCAACGAACGGAAGGAAACCGCTTCTAGTTCGTTTTCTGCGCGTTCATTTTACGCTTCGGAGGACCGGATATATCCCATGATTCTACATGCTATACATAGGGAAATGCCGAAAAGGGCAAAATATAATAAAATAATTGTTAAAAAACTTACGCGGAAATTTTCGCATGTTTTTTAAACCACAAAAAAACCTTCCTTTAATCCGACGTTGTGCAGTCAGAGAGTGAACCCGGTAGCGGCAGGCTTTCATATTCAGTTCCCAACACTGCCCCCACAGGTAACACACAAACTACAGTTGGGGCTGCAGGCTAACGTTAGACAGAGACAAACGAACGCCGGTGTAGAAGTCAATTAAGCGCCACTACAAAACGCAACGTAAACGTCTAGGACGTTCAGAGCACGTTCGTTTATCCAAAAACTTAACGCCCGTGTGAACAAGGCCTAAAAGACTTAACTCTGCCACTCCACTGATACCAGCCACTGATAAATGAGCTTACCTAGTACAAAGGCCACACGAGGCTTCCACACCACCTGGCCCTTTTCATCCACAAGACTTTTCATCACTCATCATTTCCTTCGCTATTAGACAGTCTGCAATCTCCATTACAGAGTGACGTCTCTGAATAACCTTTTCACTATGTTTATCAACGAAGTCAGCACCTAAAATGCAGATGATAATCAAATGACTGCAAACATTAATCTTACATTGTACAAAGCATCATTTGTCTGCTGCAACAGGATTACATTTAAAATAGAATATTGTAGTTAACAGAAATAAAAACTTTTAATTATTATACTTAAATGGGTCTCATATTAAGTGTTTTATATACGTATTTAATAAACAAAGCATCATTTAAAGTGTTTCTGTTAAAAAATAATAATAAAATTAAATGATGCCCAAACCTGTACAATCTAATGTGACTGAGGCTCTCGCTGTACCTAATGTGACAAAACAGAACGCAGGACGTGATAGTTTGAAACTATTGTCATTAATATATACCCACAGTTTCTGAAAATTAGATCAAATCACTCCTTTTATTTTACTGAATAACTGAGTGAATAAATAATTGTATAAAAGACTAAACTTTGCCAATCCAGTGATACCAGCCACTGATAAATGTACTTACCTGTTAGAAAGACCACAAGAGACCTCCACACCACTTTTCCCTTCTCATCCAAAAGACTTAGTTACTTTTTCAACATCTTCACTCAAGATCACGTCATATGTAGGGAGAAAGTTGAGGTCATATTCACAATCAAAAGTATAATGCTAATGAAAGATGTGATGGAGAGATTATTCTAGCCATCAATGGATTTTGTTTCTAAACAAACCAAGGGAATAATAAGCCTTTTGTATAACATGAGGAGCTTTAATTTATCTCTGGTTGGGATACACAATCACTGTCAATAGTTTTACAGCACGGTCTGTATATTTCACCCGGAGTCAGATTACATTTGTAGCTCGTCATAATGTACATGTTGCGCTCCTGGCTTTTCTGTAAAGACAATAAAAATGTGTATTAGGAATAAAGAGGACTAAGGTATATTGTTAAACATAATAGGCATACATTATTAAAGCAGATTACCTCTTCAACTGGAACATCCCCTGCTCCCAGATAGATGTTAGGTTTATTCATCCCTCTATGATAGAATAGAAGAACTTGTGTGCTTGTTACTTTTACTGGCTGAATGATCTCCACATCATCACCAGTCATGTGTGCCACAGTCAATTTGGCTCTGTCTTTACCTGTAATGTGCGTATGTGTATATATTTATTAATTTTTTTATCTAAATATAAATACACTTAACTTAACTGATTCCTACTTAAAGTTGTTTTGAAACTGTTAGAAGGCAGCTTTCACTTTTTTGTTAAGTTGCATCTAATAATACATAAATATATACATTTAAAAAGTCACCTTACCGGTCTCAAGGTGTGGAAGGTGCAGGAGATGGACTGTACCTTCAAGACATTTAATACTGTACAGAGGTCCTTCAGGCTGTGTTTGTCCTGATCCATCTAACTTGCAACAGTTCAAGGACGCTATTCTGTACAGCACTCTGACTTCCCCTTCCATCTCAAACACAAGGTTGGAGAACTTGCACATGAACTGACCAGCAGGAAGTTGGAGAACCATGAAGAACCAGAAACTCATGTGGGACATGTCAGCTACAGTAGTTGATCAATTGGAATGGTTATTACCGTCGCGCTCACCGCCGCGTGAAAACGTCAGCGGCCAAAATAAATTAGTTGCATTTCAAAGTCATTCGTAAAATGGCCGCCAGGTGGCGCAAAGTGACATTTTCGCTCGTTGCCGTAAATACAACAGTGACCGTTATACAGCGTATCTCTGTATCTGTTTATTGTTATTTAAGTTCTGGATTATTTCAGGTACTTTAAACACATTGTTGGGTTGCTCATGTTGGCTCATATGAGATGTAGTTTACAAATGAACACCTGGTTGGGTTATTTTGACCCAACAACTGGTTTATTCATTATTCTTTCCTTTCTCCAAATATCAGCCTGCAGAATGTTTGAAATATTACTGTTATTGTGTCACAGGTGTAGTTTTAAGAGTTGTTTAGGCAGGAATGCGTGTGTATACAGCTCAAAACCTCCATCAGTTGTTAAAGATAGCGGCTATTTAGAAAAAATGCCCAGTGATTTCTGAGCTTCAGGAAATCTCCCGGCGCTCTGCGCATAACACCGGGCCAACTCATGTCGGAAAGAATTTATAAACGGTTTCTAAACGTGGGCTATTGTTTTTTTTTTAATTATAGTATTTGTTGATTTAATTTAAATGAGGTTTGGGCTCAGGACTTCAGAATCGTGATTCTCCTCTTTAATTTACTCCATAGTTTTAATCAGCGCTCAGCCGCATGCATTATGTTTTCCAGAGCGCACCGGCAGAAGTAGACTAATGATTATGAACGCATCGGGAAAACAGCAAGCAGACTTTAAAAAAAACGTTTGCGTTCATTTTCTGACGCGCTCAAGTTCACCAAAAACAATACAGAGCAGCACAGCTTACAACACTTACAAAATCACAACGTTTTTTCGTTATTGTGAGTGCGCTTAAATAAAAGTTAAGTCTTATAAAGGCATGTAGTCTTATATAGTTTTATTATATAGTTTTTGCACATTAATCTGACAGCAGTTTTTTCAGCCTGTCACGGCGTGCGCCCAAATCAATATCGCTCCTCGCTCACTAGTTAGGCGGCCTCCCCTTCAGACATGCGAAGCAGCGGGACCGCAGAATTACACATGACTGGTGAGCTATCGTTACTATGGTTGCCCGGGCTTGCACCCCGCGCTATAAAATACTCGGGGTTTGTTGGGCTACAGTGGATTTTACTACGCGCTGTGTATGCAGCGCGCGTGCAACAACGCGGAAGTGCGGCATGCAAGCAGGGCAAATGGAACGCGCCCGGGGACTTCAAAGGAGCGAGAGGTGGGAGGGGGCCATCCGCGGAGAGCAGAGTCAGCGCGAGCAGACGGATGGCCATTGCACTCACACCGCGTAGTAAAATCCACTGTAACCCAACAAACCCCAATCATCACCAGCCGTGCCTTATTCCGTCATGTCATGTGGGCATTATAAGCTTTGTATTGAAAACTTCTAACTAAAAAGTGGCAGCTGGCACGCCTAAAAATAGACGCAGGTTATTTTTTAATAGTCTAAATAAAAACCCTCCGATTTAATTTCCTATAGTCTAACCAGCGCTCAACCGCACGCATAGTTTTCCCGAGCGCGAGGAATTTTTTTGTGCTAAATAATGTTTATGCAGTATAAGAATTCCTATTAATCCTGGGTTGTTCTTTTAGTGTCACTATAGTGCTTTACAATGCCAGACAACATTCAAATACAAATGATTCACCCTCCCCAGGTGTGAATCGGCTGTTCTCACCTATACATTCAGAGAAACTGTAATGGACCTCTCCACACTTTAAAAACCACTTGAATCTGAGGCTCTTCTGGAGACTTTCAGTGATTTCAATTTGTGTAATTTTAATCTCCTGGATTCTAGATTCTAAAGTTGACATTGTTACCTTTTTTAATCATTGGAATGGAAGAACTTGTTATTTTCCTTATGATAGCATAAATTGCATTGTTTTTAATCAGTCTATACACAATAATATTATTTGGTATTTATTTATTTATTTATTTTTTAAACGGGTATGGGGGCTATCTTGGTTCATTAATCTCCGTGCCTGGTTTAGTATTCAGTGCGCATCTGTTATATTACAACTATCATAACACTCAAATACCTTTTATTGGGGGTTAAGTGACTGATGTGCCTAACATTTTTCAGCTGAGCCTTTGTTTCACTGAATAATCAACCACCGCGACACCCCCCTCTCTCTCACACACACACACACAGAGCCGACCAAATCATTAGCACGTCCCTCCCCCAAACAGCACAGACATTTACTTACACCTGAACTGAGTTGTTTGAGTAACATGGGTCGAACCCGTTACAAATCATAACAGTCTACTGCATTTCATTCTTATAATAACGCAAAAACACAAGCGGGGCTGAAAGACCGACATCTGCTGACGCAGTAGAACGTCCTAACACTGTTTTAATTTTATGGTAATTTATTTCAGTTAATAAATCTACTATAAATTTAAAGAACACAAGAAATAAGATGACACAAATCCATACACGCTTTTTTTCTAATTACAAGTGATAGAATCAAAAGGCTCACTGTGTTAACATTTATTGTGCTTAAATTTGATCCTAATAAGATTTGATTTAATTTAAATTCTAGAACAGTGGCAGCTGGAACACCTAAAACAGATGCAGGATTATTTTTTTATAATCTAAATAAAATGCTGTTTTAAACGTGGGCTATTGTTATTTACATGCAATATTTGTTAATTTAATTTAAATGGGGTTTGGTCTCCGGAATGTTGAGCATCAGGATCCTCTTCTTTACTTTCCTACGTAGAATCAGCGCTTAATCGCACGCATTAAGTTTTGTAAATTCGTTTAATGTTTAATAGTAAATAATGACCCCCGTTGCGCTGTACCACCGCTCGGAAAACCTTATGAAATACAAGTTTAGGACAATTATGATGATCTGCCACGGCGTGCGCGTGTGATGGGTGTACGCCCAAATCTACTATAACTACTCCCTCACTCCGTAGGCTCCCTAAATAGGCAGCAAAGGGACGGGAGCCGCCTATTTGTGCCGGCTGGCGATAATTAACGTTAATATGATCTCGGGCTTGCTCCGCATTATAAAAGCAAGGCGCGGAGGTTTGTCTGAGGTCTGGGAAGTACGTGATGTAATGGAGAATATGAAAGAAGCATGTCAGTGGGGAGATGTGACGCGCCCCGGGGACTTTAAACAAGGACATTAGAATTCCGCCCTTTGATCTCCGCGCTGAGGACAGCGCGAGAAAGAGCTGCGCGAGCTCCCGCGGCATCTTCACTCCCGCACCGTGCCCGCCCTCGCAGCCCCGCTGCCGAAGAGGAAAAGTGTGGTTAGGTTTTTGCGTCAGCGAGAACTCGCGCCGGCCATCGACAGCGGGAGAAGCGCCGTCACGAGGGAGCGTGCAGGAGCGCTGCCTCCGCGTGCTCAGTTCTGCCACTCGCACCAACACTTATCGTCAGCTGTGTGCCCGCATGCCAGTGTGGCACAGCCCCCGGAACTGCACATGCACAACCTTTATCCCATTCTTTCCATTCTCCCTCCTTCAACACTTTCCTTCCCCATTTTGCCTAAATAAATTACCCTTTTCCCGTAAGACCTCTCCTCGTGTCCGTGCTTTATGGTGCCGCCCGTGCAACATGGGTCGAATCCGTTACAGATCATAACAGTCTACTGCATTTCATTCTTATAATAACGCACAAACACAAGCGGGGCTGAATGATCAACATCAGCTGACGCAGTAGAACGTCCTGACAATGTTATAATTTTTATGGTCATTTATTTTAGTTAATAAATCTACTATAAATTTAATGAACACAAGATATAAGACGACACAAAACCCTACACGCGTCTTTTCTAATTACACGTGATAAAATTTAAAGACTCACTGTGTTAACATTTATTTTGTTTAAATTTGATCCTAATAAGATTTAATTTAATTTAAATTCTACATTTGTATCGTCATTTTAGTTCTGTGATTATAAATTTGTTTAACTACAATGTTTTACTTGATTTTATCCGCTACTACGTGCAGTTCTAAAACTCCGTGTCTCATTAATCCAGCAGAGAATGAACTAAGGCATGAGGCGTCAGTCTGTAGTTATATAGCGCCACTCAACGGTAAAAGCCAGCAAACGCACAAAGCCAAACGGTACCGCCGAGCGCGGCGACGGTAGGACCTACAGTCCGATTGATTAACCACTGTATAATAATTCAGCAATCTGAATTTTTTTTCAAAAATTAAAACTTGTTTTGTGAAAGTCTAACTATAATTAACTGTTCAGTCAAACATTTGAAAACACTAGATTAATCTTTTATGATTTTTAAGAAAAAAAAAAGGCTTTACGGTTCTACAAACAAAAATTTTTTTAAATAAAAGATATTACTTTTTATTTATTACTAAATATTTAGAGTGATGATGCAAAGTCATATACCACAATGCATACATTTATTTATTTACAAAATTAATATTTTTACTAAACTTGATGCATGATTCAGACTCCAGATCGTCCACTATGTACGGCTCTTTCTCCCGGAGGATTTTATAAAATTTCTGCTTTCACAATTATTCTTCCTAAATCGAGACATTTGTAAAGTTCTCTGGTTCTCTTTTAAGGTGTTGTCTTTTCCCGAATGTTGCTGTACATTTCATCACTTAACATTTCCTTCGCTATTAGACAGTCTCTATTACAGAGACGTCTCTGACTGAGCTTTTCACTGTGTTTATCCACAAAGTCAGCACCTAAAATGCAGATAATCAAATGACTGCAAACATTAATCTTACATTGTACAAAGCATCATTGGTCTGCTACAACAGGATTACATTTGTATTAAAATATTTAATAAAAAGAATATATATATATATATATATATATATATATAAATAAAAAAAACATTAAGTGTTTTATATAAATATTTAATAAACAAAGCATCAATTAAAGTGTTTCTGTAAAAAAGAAATAAACAAAATTAAAAGACGCATAACACCTGTAGAATGTGAGTGAGGCTCTCGCTGTACCTGATGTGACAAAACAGAACACGAGATAAGATAGTTTGAAACAATTTTTTTATTAATATAGACCAAGATTTACAGTTTCTAAAAATTTAATCAATCACTTTTATTTTTTTTAATCAAATCAATTATATGCACTAAATGAATAACTGAGTAAATAAATGATTGTATAAAATACTTCATTTCACTTCACTAATACCAGCCACTGATAAATGTGCTTACCTGTTAGTAAGACCACGTGAGACCTCCACACCACTTTGCCTTTTTCATCCAAAAGACTTAATGTGACCTCAAATGTTGGATGATAGTTGGGGTCATAGTCACAATCAAAAGTCTCATGCTAATAAAAGATGTGAAAGGAGAGTCTGTATATTTTACCAGTGGTCAGATTACATTTGGAGCTTGTCATAATGTACGTGTTGCGCTCCTGTCTTTTTTGTACCTGCAAGGGGAAAAAAATTAACTTTTAAGATGTGTCACTTTGAAAAGGCAAAATTTGGCAAAAGGCAATTTGACTTTTTTGTTCAGTTTCATCTAATAATACATAAATACATAAATTCAAAAAGGCACCTTAAGGGCCTCACAGTGTGGAAGGTGCAGGAAATGGATTGAACCTTCAAGACATTTAATACTGTACAGAGGTCCCGCAGGCTGCGTTTGTCCTGATCCAACAGTTCCAGGACGCTATTATGTACAGCACTTTCACACCCCCTTCCATTTTAAACACAAGGTTGGAGAACTCGCAAATGAACTGACCAGCAGGAAGCTGGAGAATCCTGAAGAAGCAGAAACTTGTGATTGGTGACATGTCACCTATAATACTTAAGCAGTCAATTTGTCTGAACTCATACAGTACATGCACAAATCACACATTTAATTCGGTTTTGTTGAAAATCTATTGAGCTTTAAAGTGATAGCTATATAATATGTTAGCATACATATATAACGTATTATATTTGTGGAACAAACAAAAAGTGAAAAAAAAGTTTTGTGAAAGTCAATAAGATGTGTATTCATGTGTGTGCACCTGTAGTCCTGCCTGTCCTCATCCTCAGAACATTATTTATCCAATTTCACTTCCATGCACTGAGCTCCGCGTTTATATATTTTTATTGTATAATTAACTGTTCAGTCATAACATTTGAAAACATTAGATAAATCTTTTGTTTCTAACAAAATAATTTTAAAAAAGAAATTACAGTGAACTTAATGGCTATTTATTTTTGAATAATAATGCATTTTAATAAATAGTTTTGTTACGTGGCAGGGGTTTAGCAACTGTAAATGTATGGGGTTTATTAATTGAAAAATAAAAGGAAAATCTCCCCCAAATCCTTGAGACAGTACAGAGCTTTGAAAACTGAAAATAAACACACTCATCTGCTCATGATAAGGTTATCCCTTTAATAGGCTAGTCTCTTAATTCTTTTTTATTTATTTTTTTACTTTACCTGAGAGCGCATGCTCATCAGACAAAATCTTTAATGTAATATGATATGATATTATACTGGCATAAGTACCAGCTGTTGACTGGTAAATGGTTGGTTTGAAGTTGGACACTGGATATTCGCGCTCCAGGCTCAAGATTCTGATTTGTGGCAGAGATATGCGAAAAGATGAATCCATTAAAAAAAAATTTAAGAATATGGAATGTGATATAATGCTAATAGGTCACATGACCTTAAGGCTGTTGAAAGTAAATAATAAAAAAAATCAAAAAATATTATTAATAAATATTCTTGAAGGGATCATACAGTATTTGATGAAAAAATGTTGTGCCCTCTGCAAGGCAGATTTTAGAATAGATTTTGAGCCACTGGGTCACATGGCCTGGAAGCCATTAAATTAAATAAAATTTATTATTATTATTATTATTAATAAATATGCTGATAATATGAGTAATAATATTATGTAAAGTCATAATATACCACCATGCATACAGTAAAGGCATTTATTTACAATATTGATATTTTCCGTATTTCAGTTGGACAGTCCTTCACAGACAGTCCCTAACTCGTGCAATAGGCGAGGTGTTGATCAGCATCTGGCACATAACTACTTATAACTTTCCTCTTACTCAACATTTAGATAAATGTATAGAGCAAGGTTCAGTTATCATAGTGTACATACCATTATTTTATAGTAAGTCATGCCGTGTCCCGCTTTCGTTTGTTTGTTGACGATTGTTGCAGTTTTTAGGTCTTCGTCTTACACATATCCTGTGCATGCACGGAAAAAACTATTGCGTTGATTGGCTCTGCTGAGTGCCGCGTATAGCCATGCCCACCTCGAGGGAAAAGCGCTGACTTAATTGGCTCTGTTGGGTGACGCGTGTAGCCACGCCCACCTCGAAAAAAAAAAAGGCCCGCTATATTTGTTCTAAAAAAAAAAAACGCTGCCTTTTCTGTGACGTAATCTGGTACGTAACTGCTCATAACCTCCCTCCCACACAACAGGAGTCGGCTGTGCCACGGGTGGGAGAATTTAAAATGCTCCGTCATCTGTAAACAGTCCAGTTTGATTTATGTACACTCACAATGTCAACAAAACATTGTGCTTTAATAAAATAAAGAAAATAAACACCTTCAGCCTTCTCAGTCTCTTCCAATATCTTTCTGAAATGACCTTAGACAGGACACGCCCACACGGTATTCACAGGAAAAACAATACGGGTAATCTACTGTACAATACAAGACCACGCCCCATGAGAAAGGACACGCTGTTCACAGGGAGACAGGGGTAGCTGCAGATCAGAGTAATGGGCGTGTCGAAAGGTCTTTATAATTGGTTGCGCAAGTTGCCTGTTTCACACAAAGGCTAATATTAAACGCTATTGTTTTTTCTAATGCGTGTAAGTAATGCAGCCAACATAATCCTCCATATTAAAATTCCATTCTTTTCCTGTAAAATATCGATATTACAAATATTCCTTACTAAACATTCTACTGCGTTGCCACAGGTTACTGACGTCATCCTTGCGCGTTTGAGTCATGGTCGTGGCTAGAAGAGATGTATAGCTCCGACCGGAAACTAACAATGAAATGAATTGTTATACCTATTGTATAAATTTTCACGTCTAAAACTAATCCTTTCTGTAATACAAAAAGTTTTATTGTTGTACAGTGAGAGAAAAATAACGTTAGATTGATGTGCGCCTGCCCAACAGAGCTCGAGCTGTATTCCTTCTAGCCTTAACTATATTAAACTCATAATTAAAAGCAAATTACAAATATTTAAAAGAATATAGTACCACAAGCTGTTTATAAGATTTTTTATGTAATTTTTATATTTTTGGAATACTATTAACTTTGCTTTGGTTAAACAAGACCAAAAAAAGTTAAGGAATTAGTCATTTGGAATGTTTTGAAATGACAGTTGTTTTTCTGTAGTTTTACTAAAAGTGCATGAAAACTAAAAACACATTGCTTGATAAAGACAAATATGGTTCATAAAACACCACAATAAGGAGGAGGAGGGGTACAGTTTAGTAACCTTTGAAGTGGCACTAATTTGGTAAACAGACACAATTTTAGCCAATAAAACATTTATTTAGCTGTTCTGTTTAAGAGCTTGTCTCCACAAGTTTAAAAAAAAAAAAATAACCCCTCCACCCAATCTGCTCATTCATTCATGCTGTAGTAGCGGTCCATAGAACAGAATCGGTCAAACTTTGTCAGAATAAAATGCTGTGAACACTCCCTTCCGTCCAATGCCACAGTATACCAGTATACAACTGTTTTTATTTGTTTTTTTTTAGATGCATCCACACCTAGCACACCTGGTGAGCCTAAACTCCACTCTGTATTTTTTCCTCACTTCAGGACAGACAGACTTCCAGTCAACGATACCTACACAAGAGGGGGAAACAAAAAGGAGGGAAAAAAATTAAACAGCAAAAATATATATATATATATATATATATATATATTATATAAATATATATATATATATTATATATAAAAAAAAAAATATATATATATATATATATATATATATATATAGAAACAAAAAGAATCTTTAAAGAAGTGCAGAATATTTCTTTTCAAATATTCAGAATAAATGTTCTGAATATTTAAAAACATTATTTCATTAAAGTAATAAATAAACATACTGTCCAGCCAGGCAAGGTGAGCTTTTCTTCGAAAAGCCTGCTGGTTTACAATGTCATAAAACTTTCTGCACACTTGTGACCGTGAGAGAAAGGCTCCATCTCCTTCTTCATAGACAAAATCAAGAAGAACTTGTTGTAGCAGCTCCGATGCTAGCTGAATAAATGAAAAAAATAAATAAATGCGAAATTACAGAAAAACTAGGTAGTGTTAAGTGTAGTGTAAATACTTCACAATATTCAATCATACATCAGCAAGGTTTTTTGTTGGGCCCATGGCTGAAGAACAAAAACAGACAAACAAACCAAAACCATGTTAAAAAGTACATAACAATTAGTAATCTGTACTAATAGATTTACAATTATATAAAGGTTTTTAAATACAATTAAAATATGTTAAAATGATTAAAAGTAGTTGTGAAAATACATGCATATTTGCAACATTGTGTAAAACAAAAATTGTACATCTATACAAAGTAATCCAATTATAATTTCCATGTTTTTTAATAGATTTTTACATTATACCATGTTTTATATTATAAATTGTTTGTTAAGATGTTTACTTTCCACTGAGCCTTGATGTGCTTTTGACCAAGCAGAGCCTTCAACTTTTTTGTGCCTTCTTTCTTTTGAAGGAGGCCTTAAAAAAAAAAATAAAAAGGAAAATTTACAAAGTGCTAAATGTCATCTCTAAGTTTATATAAGACCTAAAATTTACCCTAAGCGTTCAAGTAAGAGTGCACACCACCATTTCCTTATGCTTGGCATATTAGCCTGTTTAAAAAAACAAACAAACATTATTATAATATAAAAAATTTAGCTTTTATACTGGCTTGCAAAAAAGTGTTCAGCATAGATGTATAGACACACCTAAAAACTCCACCCCCAGTGGAATGTAGAGGCCATACTCAAAGTCAAACACCGTTTAGACGCTTTAAATTATATATATACACATACAACAGAACTGGTATAAATTGTCGTATAAACTCACCATGAGCACAAAGACGCCACAGTTATTGGAGGAACCCTGCATTGGAATGCCCTGGGTAGTGTTTGCAAGCAAGCAATAAATCAATAAATAAATTGTAATTAAACTATATGCCAGTACAACACGCAATGATTCAAAAACTTACTGGAAGGTCTTTGCAGGACAACTCGGTCCAATGTGCAGGAGAAATGGTCAGAGCAACCCTCCTATTAAATGTACCCAAATACACAAAAGTAAGCGATTCACTTTAAATTGCAAGTAGTAACCGTAATATAGTACATGTTATGGGTGAATGAGTTAAAAATGAAAAAGTATAACGCTGATTGGTTTAGAACAGAACCCTTTTGACATGCCCCCTACCTTTCGGCACGCTGATTGGCCACACAGAAGCTCCTTTCATCAATGAGAAACCTTTCGGCACGCCCCCTACCTTTCGGCACGTCTATTGCTCCAGCCTGCAGTTATCCCTTGTTCACAGGGGCAACAGTTTGGGAAATCTACATACCTGTATAAGGCCACACACCCGACACTCAGATTCAGCGAGTTTCCTGCGCGTGTGAAAGATGGCACACGTTGTATAGAATGTTCTGGACAGTGGGAGGAGTTTAGCTTTCCCTCGGAATAACACTGAGACATTAATGGCGAATGGGTGTGTTTTGAAGAGTGAAAGGATACTCAAGCAAGCTGTTACGATGAGTAAACTATAGTCTTATACACTCACCTAAAGGATTATTAGGAACACCATACTAATACGGTGTTTGATCCCCTTTCACCTTCAGAACTGCCTTAATTCTACGTAGCATTGATTCAACAAGGTGCTGAAAGAATTCTTTAGAAATGTTGGCCCATATTGATAGGATAGCATCTTGCAGTTGATGGAGATTTGTGGGATGCACATCCAGGGCACGAAGATGGAGATCTGGTGACTGTGGGGGCCATTTTAGTACAGTGAACTCATTGTCATGTTCAAGAAACCAATTTAAAATGATTCGAGCTTTGTGACATGGTGCATTATCCTGCTAGAAGTAGCCATCAGAGGATGGGTACATGGTGGTCATAAAGGGATAGACATGGTCAGAAACAATGCTCAGGTTGCCCGTGGCATTTAAACGATGCCCAATTGGCACTAAGGGGCCTAAAGTGTGCCAAGAAAACATCCCTCACACCATTACACCACCACCACCACCAGCCTGCACAGTGGTAACAAGGCATGATGGATCCATGTTCTCATTCTGTTTATGCCAAATTCTGACTCTACCATTTGAATGTCTCAACAAAAATCGAGACTCATCAGACCAGGCAACATTTTTCCAGTCTTTAACTGTCCAATTTTTGTGAGCTCGTGCAAATTGTAGCCTCTTTTTCCTATTTGTAGTGGAGATGAGTGGTACCCGGTGGGGTCTTCTGCTGTTGTAGCCCATCCGCCTCAAGGTTGTGCGTGTTGTGGCTTCACAAATGCTTAGCTGCATACCTCGGTTGTAACGATTGGTTATTTCGGTCAAAGTTGCTCTTCTATTAGCTTGAATCAGTCGGCCCATTCTCCTCTGACCTCTAGCATCAACAAGGCATTTTCGCCCACAGGACTGCCGCATACTAGATGTTTTTCCCTTTTCACACTATTCTTTGTAAATATGGTTGTGCGTGAAAATCCAAGTAGATTGTGAAATACTTAGACCGGCCTGTCTGGCACCAACAACCATGCCACGCTCAAAATTGCTCAAATCACCTTTTTTTTCCCATTCTGACATTCAGTTTGGAGTTCAGGAGATTGTCTTAACCAGGATCACACCCCTAAATGCATTGAAGCAACTGCCATGTGGTTGATTAATTAGATAATTGCATTAATGAGAAATTGAACAGGTGTTCCTAATAATGCTTTAGGTGAGTATATATTTCTTATTCTAATGACATAAAACTAATACTTTAATAATGATTTTTTTTTCTTCTAGTTTTCCCAGTGAAACATTGTCTTTCAATTTTACTTAAATAGTTTAGGTTAGCATGTAGAAAACACTACTTATCATGCTAACATGCTGCCTTGTGTACAGTAGCTTAACACACGGCAAAGGTAGCGCCTTACGTAGCTAACAGATGTCCGTAAAAACAGCTGTGATGTAAATATTCAAATGTTTTTGAGCCCATTTGGGATAGCTTTAGCTTACTGTAGTTAATATATATTTGCCTCACTTTTGGTTAGCTTACGACACTGCTATCTATAATGTTATTTAGCACAAACATGTTAGCTCCCTGTGGCTAAAATACTTCTTTATGTAGCCAATGAATACCAGCTGTGGTGTAAATGTTCATAATGTATTTAGTTTAGTTTTGTTTAAATATATGCTCAGCAGTATAAAACATTTGGTCCATCATTTAAAAGGAATTGATTAGGATTTCTTACAAAGTGAGCAGATTTTATACAGCAGATTTTATTTCCTACTTGAATCTCTCACTGGTGTTAAGAAAGTGACAATGGAAAGAATCAACAAAATACAGTTCCACATTTGTTGTAATGTATTTTACATACCCCACAGTATAATACCTCTCTATCTCTCTCTCTCAGGATTGTGTGGGAATGATACACTCATTTGTTTACACAGTGCATATTCTGTTTTTTCTCATAATTCATAGCTTTTGATGCTCTCCTTGATGTTCAGATTGAAGATTTTAAAATTAAAACACACAAAGATAAATTTCTGAAAGATTTAGCTCCAGCAGGCTGTAACAGGAGGAGATCTAAAAATATATTTATTTGTAACAGCTTGTCCACTCCAGAGTAAGAAAATATGCACTTTCTCATTTTTTATCGCGTTTCGACGGAACGACACCATGACATCCTAAATTATAAAAACATCGAAACTTCCTCTGCGCAGCTTTCGAACTATCATTGTTTTTATAAAACATTTTCATGGCTAACGCACGCTGTTGCCCGTTCCACTGATCCATGATTACTAAAATGGCGAAGTGTTTACTTGCTAAATGTCACTAACCCGCAGTGCTACCACCTGCTAATGGCTACCAATACGCATTTCAAAAATTCCCCTTATTATGTGTCACCTTGTACATAACAAAGATGAGTTTCCATACCAACATGATTAGAGGCACCAGCAGGAACATTATCTTTAGCTTCAGGTCCACTGGCTTCACACTGATCTCATCTTAAAGTAAAAGTGACATGAAAAATGTCAAAATGTGTTTAACATGTACACATCATCAAACACGGACTAAAATGACTGCAGAGTTTTTGTTAAAATTTGCTAAGGCCCAGGAAAACATTATGAAGAGCAGTACTGTCCCTTTCCTAAAACCTGCAGCATTTTTTACACCTCGCCAGCATGTCTATGATTAAAAACAATAATTCTTGCAAGTGTTGTTTGGCTAGATCAGTGTAGACCTGAGGTGATGTTTCTTTGAGTTTCTCAAACGCCATATGTGCAGTCTTCTCAAGGAAATGACGACACTGTACATCTTGGGTGAATGATAGTGTTGATGGTTTGTTAAATTTAGCCTCAATTAGTGTAACTAAGGCAGTGTGTGAAATCACCTCACTGAGGTATAGAGCTTTTTAAAGGCATCTGTTGATGTTCTGATGTTCTGTATGTCTTTATGGACCGTAGCTTTGTGCACTAATGTGTATTCATGTTGTAACTAGTGTGAGGTTGTTTTTCAGGAGTTTCAGCCCCTTATTTCCAGTGAAAAACTTTGAATGCTCCAGCATAGCAAGACATTTGAGACAATTTCATCCCCTCAACTTTTGGGGACCAGTTGGGGATGCCCCTTCCTGTTCCAACATGACTGTGCACGAGGGCACAAAGCAAGGTCCATAAAGACATGGATCAGCGCGTTTGGTGTGGAAGAACTTGACTAACTGTCAAGAGTAACTGTAGTCGTAAAAAAAAGAGTGAAGTGTCATTCTTACGTCAACTTCTTGGATGCATTTTTATCTGCTGTATCTTGATGTTCTGGTGTCGGTGAATTCTTAGATGATGTCATCTTAAAACAGAGTTGTGAAGGTTTAAAATATTTACAGGCATAAAGCAAGCAAACATTTTTTTCTATGCGATTTTATGTGATCAGTCGAAATATTAAGAATAAAAAACAACCAGGTATTAGATCAATAGGTAAAGACTACAAGTAATCATTTTTTTTAATCATGTAATTTAAATATTAACTTCTCCCCATCGTTCTTCTCGACATAATTCTGCTTCTCTGAGGACAATTGGGCCATATCAAGGGTAACCTGAAATAATTTTCTACTACAGGCAATGGATTTGAATATTAAATAAGAATTAGATCTTCTGAACAACCTTTTCCAGTCCTTTAGCATGGGCACAGAAACTTAACTCTATTACCACTGATACTTCCACTTCAGCTCTGACTTCTGACTGAGATGTAGTGTTTAACTCATGGGTAGAATGCTGAACCTCACTAGGAGTCTACAAAACAATTATCAAGTTATATGCAGCTACAGAAAGGTAAAACACTGCACTAAATTTGTATGTTAACACAGTTCTCACAAATACGACTTTACTCGAATGCAGAATAACTCTAATTTACCTCATCTGTTACTACAATCAGTTCTTCACAGGCAGCACTGTCTGATGGCAACTTGCTTATCTGACACTAAGAAATAAGAGAAAAATGTATCCAGCAGAATATCAAACAATGTATCCAAAAGATGAAATCAAAGTTTGCATATTCAGAAAAAAAAATGCTACAATGTTCACACTGTGCACAGATATAATAAACAGTGCACACATTTGTAGGAGTAACTGTAATCGTAAGGATGACACTTTACTCTTTTTTACATCACCTTTTTGGATGTCTTTTTATCTGCTGTATCTTGTTGTTCTGGTGTCGGTGAATTCTTAAATGACATCATCTAAAAACGGAGTTGTGAAGGTTTTAAATATTTATGGGCATAAAGCAAGCAAACAAAAATATTTTGTGCTATTTCATGTGATCTGCCGACTCAGCAATCTTATTTCGTTACTACCTTTCACACAGAAGTGACTATACTACTGTATATGCAGACTGTATATGCAGACTTATATATTGAATTTATCAAAAGTCAATTAACTTACATCACAGACATGCTCAATATTGGATATCGCTATTCAGCTCACAGTTTGAGCTGCAATTGTGTTTCTCCATGGGTTTGAACCTGGGATCTTCTGAACCGTAGTCCAAAGCCTTAACCACTGAGCTACCCCTGGCCCAATCAAGAATCTTGATGAATAGCTCTTATCCCTCCCTACTCCTGAAAAAAGGACAAAATAGCGTCATTATGAAATTTTTGCCCACTTACAGTAGGAGCGATTTCCGACCCTGAGACGCTTGGTGAACACGGGTCGTGATCATTAGTGCTAAATAACCATGCAAATAACAACTGCCACATTCCCCCCCCCCACATGTATAAAATAATATTTGCACGTACCAAAGGAATTTGCCATTGAATCGAAATTTAAACATGTATACTTTGAGGGCATCATATATTCTTTGCCTCCGCTCACATTCTTCTTTGTTTATGAGATCCCCTCTGTATTCCAATAGGAAATCTTCCTTATCAAAATCAGTAGGCTGTGTTACAGTACGTTCCACGTATGTTTGTGTGTATTGTGTGTTTATTATTTCTTCTGCCCTCTTGCTCTTTTGCCTTTGGTGCTCATTCCCCACACTTGGGTCAGAGGTTTCTGGCTCACTGAGCTGTCAATCATCATTACCATCATGATGCTCTGCCAATCAGTGGTGTGCGGCAAGTATATGAGGCCCTGCATTCAGAGTGTAGTGTGCGCGCCTTGCCAGCGTACCATGTGCTTTAATTAGTTCAACTGTGCATGTCTGACTTTAGTGACATTCAGTTGTGAATTGTTTCATAATATTGTTTATGGCTTGGTTGTGTGATTGGATATTTCTTTAGAGCTCTGTTGAACTGTGTGTGTTTACACAAAGTGTGTTGGAGTTTGGTTTAGCCTACTACATGGCAAGCTCAACCCCATTGTTAGGAAGCATGTTAGTGCTTTTATTATTAAGTTAGTTAATTGTTAGCTTAGGTTGAGTGTTGCACCACCCCTGTACTTTTGTTTTCTTATGTTCAGGAAGTTAGTTAGAGCATTGCATGCGCTGAAGATTTCGGGTTTATTTTGTATGTATTGTGTTAGTTAGATCAGGATTTAGTAATAGGGTTTGTTTGTCTTGATTCTTTCTTTGATTTGGGTGACTCTTATTTTGTTGTTTCTAAATTCCATTTAATTTGATAATGTGATTAAACGACTTTATAAAAAGAAAACCTGGCTACAGGCGCGCATCTGTGGGTTAGAGAATACACAGTGTGTAGTATTTTTTCACATTTTTGTGGTCTATAAGAACATAGCCCCAAAAAGCGACAGAATCACTTCCTGGATTTAGATAATGGCTTCTACATTGCCAGACTTATAAGGACATGACCCCTGTCCTCATAAACCCAAATGTCCTTATAATGCTGGTGCGTATTCAGGTCAAAGGTTCTTGTAAACCACAAAAACCAACACAAACACACACACACGCTGAAGGCGAAAGAGAGAGGGAGTGTGTGTGTGAACTGGCACAGTATCAAATTACACACGCAGACACTCTGCTCTACACAGAAACTTTTTTCAAAGGTAAAGTGCGGTTCATTTTTTTTTACTTTACAGCAGTGATTCCATTTGTATGTGTTCACACAATGTGTTCATGCAAATTTTTCAGACAAAACAGTCATTTCGTTAAAAATGGAAACACTAATCTGCCCGGGTCTATTATTATTAATTTTTTAATGTAAAGTGCAGATTAATTTGTTTTATTTTAACTTAATATTTTGTATTAATTATTATTATGTATTTATTAGAACAAATAATTTGAGCTTCCATTATTTCTTATGGGAAAATTAAATTTGGTTTACGAGTGTTTTGAAATACGTTGCGTCCGGAACGAATTATGCTCGTAATCCGAGGTTCCATTGTAATAATAATAATAATTAACAGCCATACTTGTAGAATCTAATGTAAGTGAGGTTCTCATTGTACCTGATGTGACAAAACAGAAGTTAAAACTATTGTCATTAATATAGACGCAGATTTAAAGTTTCTGAAAATTAGGTTAAACCACTGCTTAAATCAAATCAATGGTATGCACTCACTGAATAACTGAGTGAATAAACGAGAGTATAAAAGTCTTAACTCTGCCCCTCCACTGATACCACTTACTCACTCACTCATCTTTTATATTACGCTTTATCCTGCATTCAGGGTTGCGGCCACTGATACCAGCCACTGATAAATGCACTCTAAAAAATAAAACTGTGCTGTACTTAATTTTTTTTGGTGAAACATTTTTAAACTTAAAAATATTGGGTAAATATAAAAAATATAAAAATCATGTAAAATATACTTCATGAGTTGAGTACAAGTCAGTAAAAAAAAATGAAGTAGACCTGAATAACTATATTTAGTACAATGATGTACAAAATTAAGTAAATGTAATGAAAATCAAAAGTTAATGCAAAGTGAAAATAAGTAAAATAATTGAGTAGATATAATTGAAATGGAAGGTAGAAGATACAGTACTATGGATGCATTTAAAGAACTAAATCCCACTTCTCTATTATTTATATTTTATATTTATTATTTATACTTATATCAGTATAACCCATTTTTTTTTGTTTTCATTTGTATTTTATTTTCCTTTCAACTAAATTTTAGATTCTGTATTTTTTTTCTTTCTGTAATTAATGACCATTGTATTCTATTTTGTATTGTTTCACGTTACTGCAACAATATAAAACAGCTATTTAAAAAATCCTATAAATAATTTTAATTATATTATACATAAGCCAAAGACATTTATGTGTTAGCCAAATGAAATGATTAAATGATTCACCGTTTTCTTAGTTATAGTTCCCTGTCTAATAACGCTGTGTGATCCTAGAGATGGGAGCCCATTCATTACACCCACTCAAGTTAGGCTCTGACCTGAGAGTCAGATTATATATTATGTTGTACATTAATAAACATTATAAACAGATCCAGTATTGTGGGTTGATTTCATAACAACTCCTGGGCCAAATACAACTATTTGACCAACTAATTTTATTCTTACCCTCAGTCATACAAGTTGGTTCAATCTGCTTCGTCTTCTGCTTGTTAAAAAATTTCACGAGGTTTTAAAAGTTTTTACATTAAAATTACATAACATTTTAACATTAAAATTAACAAGATTATTGCTTATTTAATGTGTGCACCTAATAAAAATTGTCAGGGATTATGTAAAGGTATTTTAGTGGAAAAATGCAGTGTCTTGAGTTCTGAGCAAATGCAGATTAACTTAACTTTTATATATATATATATAATACAGAAAACAATGCAAATTCATGTTGCAATATCTTTACAATTTTGCATTTTAGCAAAATAAAATTTTTCAGGTTTGTCTTTTCATGTAAAATCTAAAGTTTTATCTGAATGACAATTAAGACCACTGAAAGATTTTATTAAATTTAAGAATTTAAGAATTTAAAAGAAGTTACAAATGCTACATAAAAGGGCATGAAATTGTATTTAGCAAATGTGTTTCTTTTATCTGATGAAAAAAATATAAGTGTATGCATACCTACAAAAATCAAGTGTGGATCGGGAGCTAAGAAACATTAAGTAATAAAAAAAAAAATAGTGTTACAGTATATGATCCTATCTGAAAATTAACTTTTTCACCTTTTTTTGGCATTATACAGTAAAAGCCCTTTCAAACAGCCACATAGTCAATGACAGGACCAACCTTATAGACATTTTGCGGCTGTAGAGCAAATGTGAATATACACTTACCTTCAAATACAGTCATTTTAGTTGTCACTGTATTGTAGTGTTACATGTTTACAGGTTTCTCTACAAAAAAAGGCACTAAACAAAGTCTTATTGTGAGCAATTAAGACCTGCAATATATTGGGACATATTTGTTGTTGTGCCCTGGTGTGTGTGTGTGTGTGTGTGTGTGTTGCTGAAACTCCACTTCGCGTTTTCCTCACCATCCACATGGTTGTTTCCGCCCTAAGAGTGACATCATCAATCTGTGACCATACATAAATCTGAGAGAGCCACGTGAAGAGGAAGAAATGTAGGCGAGGCGTTGGATGTGTGGAGACGAGAGATATTATGATTGAAACTGTGACATTCTGATCTTCTGTGTATTCTAGTTTTGACTTTTTCCCTCTGATTGCCTTCAATTCTTGTTTTGTCTTTTGGTTTGGTTGATTGTCTCTCACTGTACAGTTATATAATTAAGATAATAATCTCAGTGTATATAACCTCACTGTTAGTGGCGGCTGCTAGCTTTTGAAACAGGAGAAGCTCATATTTCTCTCTCCTCGTAAGGAAGACTACTAAATAGTTTTGCCAAAAGCAGGTCAACAATATTAGCACTGTCTGCCATTATGCACAGCTTGCTAGCTGGCTAGTTTCCCCTTCCATGAGTTCTTTAATTATATAAACGAACTAACTTTACAATGCTGAAACAAGGAGCAAAATCAAGAACGCTATAATATGTTTTTTTTTATTTAAAGATTAATTTGTATGAATTTGTACTGTATAAACAAAAATGGTTTATATCACCAGCAAACAATACAGAGTGCAGCAGTTCGTCATACCTCTTTACCTGCAAATCCGCATGGGACTGAACTCGAATCTTTGTAGCGCTGATGTATACTTATGACATGCTGTCAATCAAAAAAGGGGTTCCGCCCTTTAAACAGCTCCTCCAATCATCATGCAGCAGCCCAGTGTCCTGGCCCGCCCACTGCTCCATTCACTCCCAGAGAAGCTGAGCTTCCCTGGAAGTGACGATTTTGGTGCATTTCCCCAATTACCGTCCAGCTTTTCTGCAGTGAAAAAAGCTCCTCTGTGCTGCCCATAGAGCTCCAGTGAAGCTGGGCTTCAGGAGGCTTTAACGCGCTGTGCTGCATGGAAATGTATGACAAGAAAATCGCATCAAACTATCTACAATAAATACCTGATTCTGAACGAGCTAGTCATAAAGTTGAACGTGTTCTAGCGCACTTTTATTAAAACCAATATAAATACGACAGTGCATATATGAGCATTTATTTTTTTGACATAGTAGAGGAAGCGGAGGTTCCCTTGTAGTCTTAAAGCAGCCGCCACTGCTCACTGTATATAATTGTGCACGCACCGGAAGTAGGCGCGTGGCTGCCGTTTCATTTCATAATCACTGTTTTTGGTTTAGGAAGGCAGGAAAGGTATTTGTATTTTTATTTTTATTTTTTGTTTGTTTTTGTAGGCAAGTCAGTTATTTTAAAAACAGATAAAAAAAAAAATATGTCCATATTTGTATGTATATCTTTTGTTCACGTGTATATTTTTGTCAGCAATACAATCTCACTGGTTCCTAAGCTAACACTTTTGTCTCATTCCTTCTACTGTTATAACACCAATGTAGATCCATTCTTACACTGTACGGACCCATCCCTAGACATAACAGTGCCCTTTGGGTTTACAAAACTCAAATGAAACAGATGAACTTGCAGACAACCATAACCTTGTTACAAGGTCCAATAATGCATCAAAGACCAGTATTCAGTCTGCTTGCAATTGGACTACAGACTGCCAATGCTTTTTTTTATTCCCAGGGTAAACTTTCCCCATTGATGATAAAAAGGCATAAAGGTTGGCAATTTAAAAAATAAGATGCATATCCAAGACATAAAAGTGTTCTTTAAAACAAAAGTAGAAAACAGGAACATAGTATAGCATAAAGGAAGAGTTTTTACATCTACAATAATAAAGAAATTTAACTGAATTTCTTCCAAATTCACTATTTATAGCTAAGGCAATAAAATAAAATGCGTACATTTATAGCTATAATTATTACACTTGCACTCTAGGGATTTAAATAGAATTCTTAAATGCTACAATTAAATGTATTAATGATGCTGTTAGACTGTAGAGACTCATAATTACAGTTTAAAACACAATAATAAAAATATACAAAATTTCACAATAAAAAGTTACAATACAAACTGTATTTACAAAGGTGTGCCTGATTCACTGAAATCCAGACTCCAGATCATCCACTAGGAAACGCTCTTTCTCCCTGAGGATTTTATAAAATTCTGTTTTCACAGATGTTCCTCCTGAGTCGAGACATGTGTACAGGGTTCTCATTTTCTCTTGAGGTGTTGCCTTTACCTGAATGTTACTGTACATTTCATTAGTAATAAAATCCCTGGCTTTTAGATGGTCTGCAATCTCCATTACCGCTGAAACTCTCTGAATGAGCTTTTCACTGTGTTTATCCACAAAATCAGCACCTAAAATGCAGAGATCATTAAATGACTGCAAACATTAATCTTACATTGTACAAAGCATCATTTGTTTCCTGCAACAGGATTACATTTGTATTAAAATATTATATTTAACAGAAATAAAAAATATATTTAAATGGGTTTCATATTAATCATTTTATATAAATATTTAAAAGACAAAGCCTCATTTAAAGTGTTCCTGTTAAAGAAAAAAATATATGATTAAAAGACAGTCATACCTGTAGAATCTAATGTGAGTGAGGTTCTCTTTGTACCTGATGTGGCAAAACAGAAAGCAAGACGTGATGGTTTTAAACTATTGTCAATAATATGGACCAGATCTAAAGTTTCTGAAAATTTGATCAAACCCCTGCTTTTATTATTTAAATCAATTGTATGCACTGAATTAATAACTGAATGAATAAACGAGTGTATAAAAGACTTAACTCTGCCACTCCACTGATACCAGCCACTGATAAATGTGCTAACCTGTCAGAAAGACCACACGAGGCATCCACACCTCCTCGCCCTTTTCATCCAAAAGACTTAATGTGACTTTTTTAACCTCTTCACTCAAGATCACCTCATATGTAGGGTGAAAGTTGGGGCCAAAGTCACAATCAAAAGTCTCATGCTAATGAAAAAGATAATGGAGAGATTATTCTAAAAGTCAACCATGTTTCTAAAGTAACAAAGGTGATAATAAGCCTTTTGTATAACGACGTAAGTGGCTTTAATTTACCTCTGGTTGGGATATACAATCACACTCAGTAGTTTTACAGCACGGTCTGTATATTTCACCAGGAGTCAGAATACATTTGGAGCTTGTCATAATGTACGTGTTGCACTCCTGTCTTTTCTGTACCTGCAAGACATAAAAAAAATATATACACCTTAAAATAATCCTATTAGGAATAAAGAAGACCGAGATATATTGTTAAACATAATAAGCATGCTTTAAACCAAATTACCTCCTCAACTGGGACATTCCCTGGCACCAGATGGATGTTAAGTTTAGTCATTCCTCTTTGATAAAACAGAAGAACTTGTGCTTTGATGGGATGTGCTTGGAATAGCCATTCTTTTATGATACTAAAAAGGGAGAGACGCTGAATATCTATGATCACGTGTGTGTTTGTTACTTTTAGTGGCTGAATAATCTCCACATTATCACCGGTCACGTGTGCCACAGTCAATTTGGCCAAGTCTTCACCTGTAACATAATATATATTTTATAATACAATTTTGGTATACATTTAGAATTTCCATTTGGGATTAACAAGGTACTCTCTCTCTCTCTCTCTCTCTAGCCCTTAACTACTTCAACTGTTAATGGTGAATAAAGACAAATCACAAACAATAATATACATTTACTGATGAAGTCACCATTTTACAAGATACTGTTGTATTCACTTTCTGAATATTTTTTTTTATTAACACAGTAATATATATTGTACTTTAAAATAGCATTGCCTGTTCTTGGAACTTTTCACCTTTGCTGTATAAAAATGTTTGTATGTGCAAGAAATTTGTCTTTGTGGGCAAACTGTAGCAATTCTTAGAGCCCTTAAATGGGTTCAATGGCCAAAGGCTTATGGATCCACACTTTAGGTTGTTTTGAAATTGCTAGAAAATGCAACTTTAATTTTTTTATTAAGTTGCACCTAATAATAATGTATCTTTAAATTGAACTCTAAAATGAAAAAAAAAAAAAGTAAACTCACGGGTCTCACAGTGTGGAAGGTGCAGGAGATGGATTGAACCTTCAAGACATTTAATACTGTACAGAGGTCCTGCAGGCTGCTTCTGTCCTAATGCATCCAAGTGACAACGATTCCAGGACGCTATTCCATACAGCACTTTTACTTCCCCTTCCATCTCAAACACAAGGTTGGAGAACTTGCACATGAACTGACCAGCAGGAAGCCAGAGAATCCTGAAGAACCAAAAACTCAGGATAAATGTATCATCTATAATAATTCAGCAATCAAATTTTGTTTAAATACAGAAATTGACAAATTAAAGTATACATTTAACAAGGTTTAGTTTGAATGCCATCAACTAAGCCTCAGTGTGGTAGTAAGGATAGTGTTATACATTATTTAAGTGCATTAATACAGACAAAAGAAAAATCAATAGCTGTGTGATTACTACAACATTCAGCTTCTTCAGATTTTTATATAAATATTTTGACATTGTATTTGTGCCCTAAACAAAAACCTATAACATATAAATTACAATTCACATTGTGAAATTCAATAGGATGTCTATTCATCTTTATTTACCTGTATTTATCTCCGTGCTCATCCAAAGAACAGTTTGCAGTGAACTTGAAAAGCGGTAGTTCAGTGTCTGCTGAGTGCTGTGGAGACTGTGTGTGTGTGTATATATATATATATATATATATATATATATATATATATATATATATATAACTGTTGAATTAAACATTACATTTCTACATAGTGAAGTTTAGGCCTGTATGATTTTAAGTTGGTTTTCAACTTATTTTTCAAACTTTCAAACACTTCAACATGCAAACATGTAAATAAAATTTAGCCCTTTTTTATTCTCACTATGTTCAATTAAACTTTCGTGTTTGAAGAATAAATAAAACACATTAATCAATCAGTCACAGCATGCAAAGGGAGTATAAATGAGAAGTCAGGCCATCACAACGCACCATGCACACACACACATTCAAATTAATGGCAATTGAGCAGAGATCCGCCTACTTACATGTGTTTTAAAGGTGGAAGGACTCCAAGAGGAACCTTTCAAAGGCAAAACTGGCATCAGACAAACATATTGATAAATTTTTTTTTTTTTTTTTCAGGAAGAATTTTTTCCAGCTTGCACTGTTATTTATATGCTGTGCTGTTTTAATTCCCAGCCTATAACAATCCTAGCAAGGCCTAACTGATCACAGTCCAGTGGTACTAGTGGCCAAAGATTGGCTCCTCATACAGAGGATGAGGAGCACAAATTATGATACAAATTATCATTTAAACAATGTGCCCAGTAATGGGAAAACTTCAGACTGCAGAATCATTAATGGCTTTATATTTTTAAATTAATTTTTGAGTTTTGACACTGTTGTCCTCCAGATGACGTTGCATAAGCTTAATTAAAAGAAAAAAAAATTCTTCCCCTTTGGCCATTAATGATTCCAAAATCAATAAAAAATATGTATTTATTTTTAATATATATAAAATATTAAATATATATTAAAATTTAATTTATACATTTGCATTTGAGGTGATAAAACATTGTCATTCCTCTATAATCCTACAGATGGTGAACTCTAAATTATTTACACACTGGCAGGCAGCACAGCATTGTATTGAATCGGGAATACTGAATATTGAATTATAAGATTTTTTAGATTAGAAGTTGTATTTAAAAATAGTTATTGTGATAATATCATATCAGATGGTCTCTGGTGAGTACCATCCTTACTACCTAAACTTTAACTTCAGGGATTCCCCCTAGGGTCTGTGCTGCTATTTATTATCTAAATATTCATGTATCCATTTAATCTACCTCAGCAATAAATATAACCAAAAGTACCTGAGAAATACACTGCCATTTAAAATACCGTTGCTATTTATTATTGGGTTGCATCAAGCAAAGAACGCGACTAAGGAGGTTTGAATTACTGAAATTAATCAAAACCTGTAAAGATAGTGCTGAACCATCAACTTTGTGGAAGAAAAATATAAATAGACATCACTTAAACTAAAAATAATCTACTGTAAAAAACATAGATATGTTTGATAGTGAAAGTAAAAGCATTTACATACACACAATGTGATAAAAACATACAGTAACATACTAAACAGCTGTGTGTCTGTAGGAAAACCACTTGTTAATGAAAAGGCTTCAGTTTGGTACAGAGCATAAAGATTGTAGGTTCATGTGACCTGGTGAGTCCAGACTGACCCTATTCCAGAGTGATGGGCGTGTCAGGGTAAAAAGGGAAGCGCATGATGGGTGCATCGCTTCATGCGCTTCCCTTTTTACCCTGACACGCCCATTACTCTGGAATAGGGTCAGAATAGGGTCTTTCCAGGGTAAAAAGGGAAGTGCATAAAACGATGTACCCATCATGCATATTGTCCACTGTACAAGTCTCTGGAGGCAGTGTTATGATCTGGGGTTGCTCCAGTCGCTCAGCTCTAGACTTAGCATAGTTATGCGGCAATAAAATGAAGTCAGCTGATGGCCTGAATGTACTGAATCACCAGGTTATCATGTCTATGGAATTTGTCTTACCTGATGACACAGCTATATTTCTGGATTCAAACTATGAAAGATTGGTTCTGGGTTATAGATAAACATAGCTAAGTTGACCTAGCATGTTGACCACTACAACAAACTCTATACTCTGATTCCAACGGAGGCCCTTCTCAAACATTTGGAAACACCATTGGAAAACATACATTGGCCACATACCATTAACACAAGATGGAAAAGCCTTAAAAAACGAGCATTGTCTTGGTTTATGAGCACTGAGTATCATGTATCATGCGCTTCTTGTTTTGACGCCGAGCGTCACGTGATCACAACTGAGCCAACGTTTTTTCTCCCTCTTGTGCTGCAGAATTGTACATAATCGTGTCCCCTGCTGGGTCTTAGTGCTCGTCTCTCACTGGTATAATCAACATCCGTGTACTGTTTACTATAACACTGTGACCACGTGTGTGTGTGTGTGTATAACATATTTTATTTTGTGTTTGTAAGCGCGTGTACAGCGCATGTACTGTTTCTTATAACACACGTGTGTTTGAGTAAAGCAAAAGAAATTCTAAATACAGAGGGTAAAAATCTATTTTCTTCCTCAGCTTATCACTATGTGTGTGTTTGTGCGTAATTTGACACTGTGCTGGTTCACACACACTCTCTCGCCTTAATGTGTGTGTGTCTTGCATTAAGGCGAGAGAGTGTGTGTGAACCGGCAAATTGTCAAATTATGTGCGCACACACACACTCTGCCTTACACAGAAACTCTGCTCTGTCTCGATTCTTTTCAAAGGTAAATTGCGGTTTATTTGTTTGTTTGTTTTACTTTACAGCAGTGATTCTGTAATAAAGCGCTCACACGAGTGTCATTAGCGATGTTCCTTGCTAATTTTTCCCGACAAAACAGTGTTGCGGGACAGAGAGGTTGATTTATGACAGCTGTTTACGGAAATGTAGTCCAACGCGGGAGAAGCATTGTGGGTAATGCAGTCCGGTGTGTGTAAACGCGAATGCGAGATGTAAGCTAGGAAATACTGTAGAGCCTGAGTTTTGTTCTTTAGTAGTTTTTTTTTTTGGATTTAAGTGCAGGATCCACCCGAAGGTTTGTACTATAGCCCGACAACGCAGCAAATAAAAGAACGGGCATCGACCAGTTTGTCCATCTCATTATTACACGAGCATGAAATAACGGGTTGATACAATGTCGCGACCAACATTAAAATAAAGCGGAGAAGCTAACAACAGTCCTTTTGTTAATGTGTGTGAGAGGAGAAAGTTTTACTGTGTAAGGTGTGAAGGGGAAGACAGGAGGGGCTGAAAGCAAGAGTCTCTACTTACTCTAGCCTCACACACACACACACACAAACACACAAACAGCGCCTGCGCGCACAAACGGAAACACTTATTTGTCTGAATTTATTTTTACTTTTTTTTAAAGGTAAAGTGCAGGTTAATTTAATTTATTTTTACTTTATATTTTGTGTTAATTATTTTTATGTATTTATTTTATGGGCTGTAGAACGAATAATTTGAGTTTCTATTATTTCTTTTGGCAAAATTACCTTGGTTAAGAAGCGTTTCGGAATACGAGCTGCTTCTGGAAGGAATTATCCTCATAATCCGAGGTTCCACTGTATACACATTCTCACTGGGGTTGCTGAAACCTTTGTGAACAGGAAAAAAGGACAATGCTGTAGGTCCAAAAGGATAAATAAGTAACTTATTGAAAATCAGCATTCATGTGTGAATTAAGTCAAATACAGTTGCTTTATACAGATGTGGTCATTAAGACTGCGCGTGTTTTCCCGCGGGATGCCTCAATTTAGCGCGCGGCGTGCCGCTACTTGCCGTAAGCAACATTCGGGAATTTAAATAAATGTGTTGTGCTTCACTGAATATCCGCCAGATGGCGCATGGAAGGACTTTATTTAAACGCCGGACCAAGTACTGCACAACGAAGAATTGTGTATAATTACTTAGTCTAAAACAATATTGTTCCCAATGCTGAAGCAAACATGAATTTTATTTTGCTTTACAACAGATCTTTCATGATAAATGTGTGTATATGTGCTTCATATTATTTTCATAATGATGAAATGAGATGCCCAAATTCGTGCTTTAAAATTCTTAATAAGTTTCTTATACAGTGGTGTGAAAAACTATTTGCCCCCTTCCTGATTTCTTATTCTTTTGCATGTTTGTCACACTTAAATGTTTCTGCTCATCAAAAACCGTTAACTATTAGTCAAAGATAACATAATTGAACACAAAATGCAGTTTTTAAATGAAGATTATGTTATTAAGGGAGAAAAAAAGCTCCAAATCTACATGGCCCTGTGTGAAAAAGTAATTGCCCCCCCTTGTTAAAAAATAACTTAACTGTGGTTTATCACAGTTAAAAGTTCAATTTCTGTAGTCACCCCCAGGCCTGATTACTGCCACACCTGTTTCAATCAAAAAATCACTTAAATAGGAGCTACCTGACACAGAGAAGTAGACCAAAAGCACCTCAAAAGCTAGACATTATGCCAAGATCCAAAGAAATTCAGAAAAAAATGAGAACAAAAGTAATTGAGATCTATCAGGCTGGTAAAGGTTATAAAGCCATTTCCAAAGCCTTGGGACTCCAGGGAACCACAGTGAGAGCCATTATCCACAAATGGCAAAAACATGGAACAGTGGTGAACCTTCCCAGGAGTGGCCAGCCGACCAAAATTACCCCAAGAGCGCAGAGACAACTCATCCGAGAGGCCACAAAAGACCCCAGGACAACAACTAAAGAACTGCAGGCCTCACTTGCCTCAATTAAGGTCAGTGTTCACGACTCCACCAAAAGAAAGAGACTGGGCAAAAATGGCCTGCATGGCAGATTTCCAAGGCGCAAACCACTTAAGCAAAAAGAACATCAAGGCTCGTCTCAATTTTGCTAAAAAACATCTCAATGATTGCCAAGACTTTTGGGAAAATACCTTGTGGACCGACGAGACAAAAGTTTAACTTTTTGGAAGGTGCGTGTCCCGTTACATCTGGCGTAAAAGTAACACAGCATTTCAGAAAAAGAACACCATACCAACAGTAAAATATGGGGGTGGTAGTGTGATGGTCTGGGGTTGTTTTGCTGCTTCAGGACCTGGAAGGCTTGCTGTGATAGATGGAACCATGAATTCTACTGTCTACCAAAAAATCCTGAAGGAGAATGTCCGGCCATCTGTTCGTCAACTCAAGCTGAAGCGATCTTGGGTGCTGCAGCAGGACAATGACCCAAAACACACCAGCAAATCCACCTCTGAATGGCTGAAGAAAAACAAAATGAAGACTTTGGAGTGGCCCAGTCAAAGTCCTGACCTGAATCCTATTGAGATGTTGTGGCATGACCTTAAAAAGGCGGTTCATGCTAGAAAACTCTCAAATAAAGCTGAATTACAACAATTCTGCAAAGATGAGTGGGCCAAAATTCCTCCAGAGCGCTGTAAAAGACTCGTTGCAAGTTATCGCAAACACTTGATTGCAGTTATTGCTGCTAAGGGTGGCCCAATCAGTTATTAGGTTCAGGGGGCAATTACTTTTTCACACAGGGCCATGTAAGTTTGGATTTTTTTTCTCCCTAAATAATAAAAACCATCATTTAAAAACTGCATTTTGTGTTTACTTGTGTTATCTTTGACTAATAGTTAAATGTGTTTGATGATCAGAAACATTTAAGTGTGACAAACATGCAAAAGAATAAGAAATCAGGAAGGAGGCAAATAGTTTTTCACACCACTGTATATTTTTTGTAATGTTTTAACAGGGACAAAACAGTGAAAGACATGGCAATGTCTCGGTTTACATGGTGTTGAAATTAATTTAATTTCCTGATAGTAGGCTATCTGATAGTCTTAACTATGCGAATGTCCTGATTCGTAAATATGCCAACATATCTTATTTAAAACGTAAAAAATGTGTCGACATCATCAGAAGACATGAATGAACTATATATATTATATTATTAAGTAAATATTATCTTATGACCACAAACTTTTTCGGGCTTTTTATAATAATCATCATATTTGCTGTTTGTGTCCATCATTTAATAATTATTTCATACATTATTTAACCACGGCTGGAAATAATAGCTGGAATGTGATGTGATTGTGAATTCATGACTGAAATAAAGCAGTTTGTCTTTTGTAAAGTACTTTCACTTTACAAAAGGCAGCGTTTTTATCAAAAGGTGGATAAACGTGTGTTGTACAGTATATACACCGCGACAGCGCGCGCAGTTTCTCACTTCTCACCTTTCATGTAGGTCTGCTCGGACTAATTCGTTTTAAACCCCTCAAAACTGCGTGTGTATACAGCTCAAAACCTCCATCAGTTATTAAAGATAGCATCTATTTAGAAAAAATGCCCCAGTGATTTCGGAGCTTCAGGAAATCTCCCGGCGTTCTGCGCATAACACCGGGCCAACTCATGTCGGAAAGAATTTCTAAACGGTTTCTAAACGTGGGCTATTGTTTTTTTTACTTATAGTATTTGTTTCGATTCGATTCGGCATCGTGATTCTCCTCTTTCATTTACTCCATAGTTTTAATCAGCGCTCAGCCTCATGCATAAAGTTTTCCAGAGCGACCGGCAGAAGTAGACTAATGATTATGAGCGCGTCGGGAAAACAGCAAGCAGACTGACTCTGACCATTTAAAAAAACGTTTGCGTTCATTTTCTGACGCGCTCAAGTTCACCAAAAACAATACAGAACAGCGCAGCTTATTTGCTTTCAAACATTTATAAAATCACGTTTTTTCGTTATTGTAAGTGCGCTTAAATAAAAGTTGAGTCTTATAAAGGCATGTAGTCTTATATAGTTTTATTATATAGTTTTTGCACATTAATCAGAGTCCTCCCTCATCTGTTACATTTTTGAGGACAATAGCTTTTTTCAGCCTGTCACGGCGTGCGCCCAAATCAATATCGCTTCTCGCTCACTAGTTAGGCGGCCTCTACTTCAGATATGCGAAGAAGCGGGGCTGCGGAATTAAGCACGAATAGTGAAGAAGAGCTCTCCTTGCTAAAGATCCCGGGTTCATCCGCGCTATAAAATACTCGGGGTTTGTTGGTTTACAGTGGATTTTACTACGCGGTGTGAGTGAGACGAGGACACACAACGCGGAAGTGCGACATGCAAACGGGGCAATTGGAACGCGCCCCAGAGACTTCATAGAATAGCAAGCGCGAGCGGACGGAGGCAGGAGCTGCTGTCCGCGGATGGCCGTCGTACTCGTATTTTATAGCGCAGGGTGCAAACCCGGGATAATTGGCATGGATAAGCTATGTCCAGCTCTGTACCAGCATGTCATGTGGGCATTATAAGACTAAAAAGTGGCAGCTGGCACGCCTAAAAATAGACGCAGGTTAATTTTTTTATAGTCTAAATTAAAATCCTCCTCTTTAGTGCCTCCTATTCCTATTAATCCTATTGTTCTTTTAGTGTCACTGCGTGTGCTTGCAATGCCAGACAACATTCAAATGCAAATTATTCACTCTCCCCAAGTGTAAATCAGCTGTTCTCACCTATACATATTAACCTATACGTTCTCACCTAAAGTGTTTAGGTAAAATTCCACCTATACAAGTGTGACAAATATGCAAAGAAAAAAAATAGGAAGGGGCAAATACTTTTTCATGGCACTTTACGTGTAGTCAGATTGTTCCACTGGGCTGAAACTGTAGCAGGTGGAGTTATAGCACTTTTCAAATCACACTTACTATACACTGATATGAATAACTTTGAATGATGAATGCTACGTTAATATGATCTCAGGCTTGCTCCACATTATAAAAGCAAAGCGCGGAGTTTAGTCCGAGATCAGGGAAGTACGTGATGTGGTGGAAAATAGGCAGTGGCGGTTCTACACTGAATTGCTCCCCGGGCGAGACTCCCTCCCGCCCCACCCCCGTCAGCGCCACTTCTAACCAACCAAACCCCCTGTCTGAAGTCTGCTCGGTCTTGTTAATTTGTTTTAAAACCCCCAATTCTGTGAATTCCCCCAGCAGCGAAACCGGTTTGATGACTTCACACCTGTTGTAAAGGTGAGATGGGGGATTACAGTAACTGTGGGTGCGCTTCACCTCGGAGCGCGCTGTCGCGTTGTATTCAATGAATAGACTAAAACAAAATCATGTTTGCTTCAGCATTGGAAACAATATTGTATTAGGCTAACTTTATTAAATATTATACACTTATTATACACACGTGGGCATCTTTACATTTTTAGATATTGATCCTTTCTCGATGCAGCGAATTTTCTGAGCAAATTAATAATAATTTACATGAATGAAAAGGAGGAAGAAGAAAAGGTTACGCGAAAATAAGAAAAAGCTTTAGAGGTAAATGCTGTGAAATGCTTCAAATGAACAGATTCTGCCTATAACAGGTCAGGGACAGTGAGGCTGGATCCAGCAGCGCACCACATCCCACATCATAATACATGCTGATGATGACCAACACGTCTCCCCTCATCTACCAGAGCCAAGTAAAAAGAATGGCAATCAAACAGAATAAAATTAGTAGCAGCATTAACTTGTGCTAGTTATTATGATGGTGGTCAATATTAATTGAAATAATGTTTCTCAGCATTATTTCGTGTTAATATTGACTACCATAATAATTAAAGAATAAAATAAAAAATATTGTCTTTATAGATTTATATGTTGTTTGTCTTGATGTTCTTTTTTTTGTTTGTTTCTTTGACCCAATATATGTTCAGTGATACTTAAAATAACATGTTTAAATAGCATTGATTTCTGTATTGTGTTATATTTTTATACTAGTAACTGGTGTTAAAAATGTATCTCTACATTAATGAGCCAATGTATTATGGTGTGGGCTGCTGTGGGCCAGGAAGTCCAGGGCCACTTTTTGGTCCCAGTCCGCCCCTGTAATAACGAATGGAGAAAGCGCAGTCAAAGCCCGGGGATTCTGCCAGTCGTGAATAGCTGACACTCAGTTACAGCCAATGAAATTGAAGCATTTTTGCCGCTTTCCACGTGGTGTGGCGTTGCTTAAATAATATCTGTATAATATTCGTATATCCTATAAAATCGTCCAGACCCTGGTTCGAATCCCGCTCTGGGTGAAAATGTAATAAATGTGAATCCTTTGTTTTACACTTTTGCTTATGATAATCATTAAATTACAGCAACTGTGAGGTGAGTGCTAATGTGTTTCATAGCTTAAGCAAAAAAAAATTCTCAATTGCAAACATGCATTTAGTACTGAAGCATAACTTGATAATGTAATGGCTATATCGTGGTATTTTAGCGAATAGCACCGGAATTTTGAGCACTGGCTGGGAATCGAACCCGGGTCTCCCGCATGACGGGCGAATCACCTACCACTGAGCCACCAGTACCCGTCTGCGTTTAAAGCGCATAAATATAGGCTAACGTCATACATCTTTGTAGTCCTTTTGCACACGCGCGGGTGCGTTACAATAATAATAATAATAATAAATTTGGAGAACTACTACTAATAATAATAATAATAATTCTGAATGAAAATGAAGAATAAATACATATCAGTTTGAGCTTGACACGTTTATGAGCTCTGTCGCTTGCCGTCAATGGGCGCCTAAGAGACATAACATTTTTCGGCTTCAGTAGACACACAATACTTTAGACTGAAACACGACTGCCCCCTACAGGTATTGAAGGGCATTTTCACAGCTTGCCGCGCGCACTCGCGGCAAGTCGTGGGATCCCTTTTCCGAAAACGTGCGTTTTTTAAGGCCAGATCTGTACACAAGTAGATTAGTTTTGACCTTGGCTTACTAAATATATTTTGATATTTGTTATGTTACTCATCGATATGGCTCATAGTCTGTGTTGAAAATGTAAAATATAGAACTTCAAGAATTGACTAGAAACTTTCAACTGTAAAACAAATGATAAACAACAAAAACAGGCAATCAGTGGTTTTAGAAATACTCGAACCAAACACAGCAAACATACCACAATTTAACTCTCTAAAGTCTTGTGTTTAATATGAATATTAATTAATGCATTTCAAGATTTACACATTGTGCTTTACAACATAATTGGCACCAAGAACTCGGGGTGGGATCAATAGCACCATGCACCGGTATTCACACACTTATTCACATTTAGGGGTTATTTTAGGGCAGTCCACCTACCTTCATCAAATAGATGTAAGAAACCAAAGTCCATACTTTGATTTTCTATTCTTGGCTTAAATCCCTGGAAATACTTAAAGAAATTAATATGACAACGTTAAATAAATTCATAAATCGCATATGAATTATACATAAATCAATGAATAACATGTAATCGAATGTTTTAGTACCGTTTTTTTTCCTGGTCTCCTCCACTCCTGCTCTCTAATTTTTCTTAATGAGTTTGGGTCCAGATTCAGATAGTGGCCTTCGTTTACTTCCACCATCACTTCTATCTTCTCCAGCAACTCTAAAACCTGAGTGTTGTCATTTTTGTCTTTGTTGTTAAAAACATGATATCTGTTTCTACATTTCTTAACCAGCCACTGAAGAGCCTCCCCTTCGCTCTCAATGTGTCTCTCTATGGTTGTGTCTCCTAAAGAGTCTCCAAATGTAAAGAGCACCATAGTGTGATTCCAGACACTCACATTGAGGAGGTTCAGGTAATGAACTAAAGATTTTCTCTGTTTTTCTTTAAAGGCGAAGTCTAAACTCACAACCAGTAGTACAGCGTGTGGACCTGGAGGACACATGGACATGCTGAGTACAATCTCTTTAAGTAAACCAGTAGTGATGTTTTTCCAATTTTTATTTCTCTGCCACCCTGGAGCTTCAACCACAGTGAGGTTCCCCCCCTTTTAATCCTTGTCTCTTCACACTCTCGTCCCATTGGTCTAACCTAAATTTTTCAGTGCCCAGGATGGTATTTCCTGATGAACTTTTTCCAGCATTCCTATAACCCAGCAGCACAATTCTCACTTCTGAGAGATGGTATAGATCTGTAGAACAGAAAAAAAGACGATGAGTCTTTGTAATAATTTGTATCTGAATTAATAAAACATAACTGTACTGTGGCATGCCAACAGTTGGTCACACTGCATGGTCAACAGTTAGGAACACCTTGTAAGTGCTTTTTGTAGCCAGGTCTGAGTCTATTAATTATTGTTTGGGAATTTTAGTCCATTTTTTCTGCAAGTTCTGTGAGATTCCCTGGTATCCCTGGCTGTTCTGTATGCACTGCTCTTCTGAGGTCTACCCACAGATTTGCGATGATGTTTTGGTCAGGGGACTCTGAGGGTCATGCAAATCTTTCATCTTGAGCCTCCTGACTCTTTTCATCTTGAGCCTCTCTTGTTGTACAAGCAATTCTCTTTTTGTGTTTGTTTTTATACAAAGTGTGATGTTTGCCTTCAAATTTTGCTGAAATCTATTTAAATCAGATTTTGATAAATATGCAGATCTATGAAAGTTTTTGGGTCTTTCAGACTGCAACTTGACCCCACTGTTCCTGTTAACTGCAATTCCTACATTTTTTACTTACTTTTATCTTTTCTTATAGGCTTCTCCTGCATTGTGGGCATCAATTATTGTCCTTCTCAGAATGCTACGCAGCTGCTTAGAGGAGCCCATTTCTCTTGATTGTTGGGAGAAGGTTTGAGGAGTCAGAGTATTTATAAAACTTTAACAAAAAGTTATATCAGCTGATGATGATCGTAAACAAGCTAACAAACCTAACCAATTTAGATTTGTGTAGTTTTTAAATCTCTTGGGGTGGCATTTTTTTGCATTGTCCTTCTTTGCTTTTTTTTATTTTCTATACTACTTATCTTGTAAAGGGTTGCAGCGGGGCCTGAAGGAGATTTGGGAACAAGGGAGATCACACCCTGGATGGTGCCCATCCATCACAGAACACACAAATAAAATGGAAAATTTATTAGCCTAACCTGCACATCTTTAGACTGTGAAAGGAAAACTGCTACAGCACAGGGACAGCATACTCCCCGCGCAAGGACATAAGAAGGGAGGTGAACCCTCAAATTCAAATTCAAATTCAAATTTTATTTGTCACATACACAAACATACACAGTACGAAATGTAGTGAAATGCATTTTACGGCTGCCATTGACCCTAGAAGAGAATTAAGTTTACAAATAAGAAATAAATATGAATAAAAGAAATACGATAGAAATTAAATAAAAATTAAATTAAACTAGGAAAAATAGAACTAAAAATAAAAATAGAAATGTGCTAGGAAAAAAAAAAAAAAAAATAGAACTAAAAATAAAAATAGAAATATGATGATATTTGATGATGAAATATGATGATTCGACCCTGGAGGGTGAGGCCACAGGGCTAACGACCATGCCTCCCTGCTTCTTTTCTTTTTTTTTTTTTTTTTACTTAGGTCTTAGAAAAATTAAAACAAACACCACACTAATCTTGAAAGGAATGCTCCTTACCTAAATGTTATTTAAAGTTCTTCTTTTACTTACTTATAAAAAATCTTATCTTATAAAAAATGTAAAATAAAAAAAAATTATTCATTAAAAAATGACACTTTTATTTTTGTTAAAGAAATATGAACGCCTTAACGAAATGACTTACACATGTGACTTCTAATATATTCTTTCTGATGTGATCCTCTTATTCTCCTCACTGTTGCTCTCCTTTCCTCTTCTTTTTTCCTCTTTTCCACATTTTGTAAGATCTTTGGGTCTATTTCCAAATGGCAGCCGCTGTTTCCTGCCACCATCCTCTCGATCTTCTCCAGCAGTTCTGTGACCTGTGTGTTATCATTTTTTTTTTCATAGTTGAAAACATGATATCTGTTTTCACATTTCTCAATCAGCCACTGAAGGGCCTTCCCTTGACATGCTATATACTCCTCTATGGTTTGGTCTCTTTGCCATTCCTCACAGGTGAACAGAACTATAGTGTGACTCCAGACTCTTTCGGTAAGGAGCATCATACATCCTTTTAACATGTCTTTTTCACTGTCTAATGAACTGCAGTCCAACCGCATAACCAGCAGTACAGCGTGTGGACCTGGAGGACACATGGACACACTAAGCACAATCTCCTGCCTAAGCACCTGCTTTATAGCTTTATTCCTCTGCCATCCTGGAGCTTCAACCACAGTGATCTTTCTCCCAGCTATTTCTTCCTGTCTTTTAACACACTGTGTACTTCCTCGTAAGTCAAAGTCCTCTTTTCCCAGGATGGTGTTTCCAGCTGTACTTTTCCCTGCAGTCCTACCGCCCAGCAGCACAATCCTTACTTCTGAGAGAAGGTCCATGCCCCCTGCAATCATAAAAAGTTGACACTCAAAAAAAAAAGACATTCATTAAATTATCATATTAATTTATTTAGCATTACTGTTAATCTTGTTCACAGTTAAAACTGGAACGGGCATTTGCAATATTTAACATTAATATATTCCAGCATGGTTCACACAATACTTCATGTTGAACAATGTGGTGATTTCAATAGATATAACGGTACATTACGTTAGATGTAAAGTTATTAATATTTCTTTCCTTCATGATGCAAGGGCAGGGGCATATGAAATATAAAAAATAATAATAATAAATAAATAAATAAATAAATAAATATAAAGCTGCTATTTAAAAAAGAAATTGTATCAGCTAAAGTCTGCCACTTTATTGCCCAATGCAGGTGATCTGAATTAAAAAAAATGGTTTCCTGTTGTATAAACATTATTTATATGGTCATCATAAGGTATTTAAATTGTTTTAAGATGAATACTTAGTGACTACAAATTCTTCAAGAGAAAAGATACAGCCACTTCTGTATAGTGGATTCTCCTCCAACAGTGGCTTAACTGTCACAAGAGAAGCCTTACCTTCCCCATGGCATGATATGATGTTTTTGCAATACATCCACATAAATATCAAACCAATTTGCAAAGTCTTGGCGTCTTGACTTGCTTAGACAATTTTTTATATCATGTTAGATGATATATGTTTGACCTTCCTTGCTGTAGATTACTTCGGTTGACTACTGCAGTGGTTTCTGATCTTCGGCAGCCTTTAAACTCTGCCACTGAGTATAACATACTACCGCTATGCTCAGCCTGTCAACTTATCAATCAGCACCCCTTAAATTTGTAAAAAAAAAAAAAAAAAAAAAATGGCAAAAATAAATAAATAAATTATATGCCCAATTACAATCCAAAAACGTACCAGAAATTTAACTGCAGGCCATCTTTGACTACTTCTCTGTCTCTTTAACATCTGTAATAAAACTAACAAACATTTGACTTTGACCACTGTATATACTGAAAATATTTAGTGGTAAAACAAACATGTAACATTGATATATGTTATGTTATATGTTGTTGTCATGTCATGTCATATGTTATGTCATGTTATGTTATATGTTATGTCATGTTGTGTCATGTTATGTTATATGTCTCCAAGATGGCGCCGGTGAGGTCAGCTGCCGTCACAAACTCCAAACTATTTTACTTTGTTTTTGTCTTTAAAGTTAACTTTCAGTAACTTTAAACCAGCTAATTAATCAGCACTGAGTGCATTAAATGCGATAGAGATACTCTTATTTCTATTGGCTTACAATGTACTCATAATTCGGAGTTTTAACTCCGAATCCAAGCTGGCCAAGTGAGATCCTGAGGGAAAACAAAGGACGCAACGGAAAGCAGCGGCCCCTGAGGAAAACGAGTCAGCATCAGGAACAGGCTGAGAGCCCGTGCACACTGTGACGCCCGTGCACACCCGTGCAAACCGCACATCTCTGCCTATCATCCAGCACGCCAACGTCCAGTCAACTCCAGTTACTTTGCTGTAACCCTGTTCCCTGAAAAAGCGGGAACGAGATGTTGCGTGAAACACTATAGGAACATCTATAGCATGTGTAAAGCATGTGTGTATCAAACACGCCAAATCTTGGCATATATAACCCAGGTGACGTCGTGAACCGGAAACATTCCTCAGATCAATTTTGTCTAAAAGGATGTCCAGTCACGCAAGCAGTGCGGCATTGGAGCGCAGCATCTCGTTCCCGCTTTTTCAGAGAACAGGGTTACAGCAAAGTAACCTGAGACAATCCCTTTCAAAAGCTACACTCGATGCTGCGTGAAAACGCTATGAGAACGAGAATACCAATGCCGCCTGTACACAATGTAGCGTGTACGCACAAAGGCCAAGGAGGTCTTAGAGCTAGCTCTGGAAGGCTGACTCGAGGACCCGTAAGCCCGGAGTAGCATGAACATGCAGACTATATAATCTCACAAATGTGTGTGGAGAGGACCAACCTGCCGCATCACACACTTGCTGCAGAGGAACACTGCTTCCAGGGAGTACAGATCTGGCCATTAAAAACGCACGTTTAGAGAAAACGGATCCCGCGGCAAGCTGTAAAAATGCCCTTCCTTACCTGTAGGGGGCAGTCGTGTTTCAGTCTGAAGTATTCTGTGTCTACTGAATCCGAAAATGTGTTCTTTCTCTTAGGCGGCCATTGACAGCAAGCAACAGAGCTCATAAACGTGTCGAGGTTAAACTGTAAATACTAATGTTTTTATTCTTTATTTTCTTCTCCTTCAATGATGATACTTCTTTAACTACGCTTTCTCCATTCATTGTTATTATTAGTAGTAGTAGTATTGCTCCGAATTTATTATTATTGTTATTATTCTTATTGTTATTGTAATGCACCCACGCGTGTGCAAAAAGATGAAGTACAACTAATAATACAAAGATGTATGATATGTTAGCCTAAAACAATATTGTTTTATTGTGTTTATGCGCTTTGAATATACACTAAACAATAAACACTGCTTTGTACAAAGTGAAAGTGAGTTGCACGTGCGGCTTTTTGAGCAAAAGGCAGATATGAGCAGATTTATCGATAAAACTACAGACATGAAATGAAACAAACACAAAAATATATGGGCTACTCGCTAAATACAACACGACAGCACGCAGAATCCCCGGGCTTTGACTGCACTTACTCCATTTGTTAGTCGTAGTAAAAATGCTGGGTTTCTGTAAAAGACATCGTTGGGTTGTTTATGCAGGGTCAAAATTCTGTGTTATGTCGGGTACTTTAATCACACTGTTAAGTTGCTTTTGCTATAAATACTAAAAGTGCTGCATGATAAAACTCAATGCAAAAGACGGAAAAAGAAATGTTTCAGTTTCCTACCTTTTGTTCTGCTGTTTATGCAGTAAACCCATGGGCGAACACAATGATTTTAATAATTAAATTAAGAATTTAATCAAACAAGAATATATATATATATATATATATATATTATATATTAAGTGCCATTTTAATTAAAATCCAACATTTTAATGGTTAGTGATTGGTGCATGGGCCTCAACTCGCACCAGCAGATCAAAGGAGCAGTTATCGGCTATGACACATGGACTTCGGAGTTTGGAGCCCAGGGTTGGTTGGTTGGAAGCATGTTTGAAGGAGAAGATAACATCACAAACACAAACACAAACTCTCTGTGCATACACACCTACAGTACAGTATGAGACGCGCACATGTGCATAAACCCGCGGCTCGCACTCTTACTTAACAAAATGCAGCGTTTTGATCAAAAGGTGATTTATCGATAAAAATGCAGACTACCCCCCCCCCTCCCCCCCAGAAAAACAAGAAACACAAATATATATGCTATTCGCTAGATAAACGCTGGCTTTTCCAACACGCCAGCGCGCTCCGATATAAGCCGATTTATTAAAGTCATAATTTCAAAATATACAGAGATAAATAACAGAGAAAGCATAGCACGACTGTCCATACAATCAATAAAAAGAAAGGTATAAAATCCAACTATTAAGTCTGATTGAATTGCTATCATTAACCATATTTATTTTTGTTTTTTTTTATCTAGTTTAGGTAGAGACGTCCGCTCTCTTCTTAATTCATCTAAAACCCCCTACAGTATTTGCCAACAGCGCACACAGTTTGATAAATTCACACCTATCGTGAATGAAAGTGAGAAGAGATTTCGCAGAATCCTGACACAGTGCTTGCTCTGAAGGACTATATTTCGACAAGAATATAGAGGATAAGAATCATATTTATAATAAGATAATTGATTAAATAATAAAATTATATAAAATAAGAACTTTATCTAAAAGCCAGACCGACCAAATTTCTTATTCACTGCTGAAGTAGTTAAATTTGCTTATACTGTTGTCACTGGGGACCCCGGTCAGACACTATGTCCACTGGGAGGCCATGAAGTCGGAATACATGAAGTATTAACCCTTAGGAGTCTGACTTGCCGCCGGCGAAAAAAGTGCATTTTTTTCTGGTAACCGTGAAAAGAGTTTAAAATGCTCCATCATGATTAATCATACACATTAGTGTAGTACATCATTTGAATCTGTAAAGGGTCTACTTTTTTTCATGTATACTCACAATATCCACAAAACAATGTGCTTTTGTAAAATAAAGAAAATAAACAGGGTGCGCTTTCAGCCGTCTCAGTCTCCGCGAAAATCTTTTTGAAACACGTCACTAAAATGAACTGAAACTCCGCGAATACTGCACACACAGACATGAGAAATATATCTATAGAAAGCCCCGGGAAAGGGTCTACTTTTAAATGATGCAATTTACATTGAAAACAAATATTCTCAGTTTATGTAATCCGTATAAAACTATGGAGAGCCACTGAATTTCTGTCGCACTTCATTATCTGCTAATGACCCGCGGCAGGACACGCCCACACGCCATTCACACGGAAAACAGTCACAGGGTAATCTACATACGAGGCCACGCCCCCCGAGCAACGGCACGAAAACACACACAGACCGGCTTGAAAACACACAGATTCAGTGAGTTTTCTGCACGTTTGAAAGATGGCACGCGCTGTACAGCCAAGGAAGCTCTTCAGATGATTTTGGGCAGTGAGGAGGAGTTTACATTTACCTCAGGAGAAGACTGTGTGGTGGCGAACGGGGGCATTTTGAGGAGAGAACAGATCCAGCAGAGGACATTGAAGCAAGCTGCTATGACACTGGGTAAGTTATTAAGTTTTATATAACTCCTATTCTGATAATATTAAACTAATATTAGTAAATATTTCCCTCACTTCAGCTAGCTCTTGTCAGCTTGTGTGACACATTGGCTCTTAATACCATTTATATAGTTCAGTGTAGCATGTAGATAACACTGCTAACAGGCTGCCTTATGGAGCAAACATGTTATTTCCCGGTGGCTAAGCTAATGTCTTATGGAGTTTACAGATGTTTATAAATGTTCTAATGTATTTCACCTCGTTTTGGATAGCTTTAGATTATGGTTGCTAATATATATTTGTATCCGTTTTGGTTAGCTTATAACACTGCTATCGGTAATGTTATTTAGCACAAACAAGCTAGTTCCAGTTGGCTAAAATACTGCCTTATGTAGCTAAGAGACATAATGAATTTATGAATGTTTATGAATATTTCTGTGGTGTAAATGTTCATTATGCCTTTTGTTAAGCTTGTATTTACAAATACCTGTTTAGAATGTGTTAAATATGTGTGTAAAGCATGTCAGGTGGATGGTGTTTGCTAATGTCTCAGGTGTAAATGTTTGAGATGCACTAGACTTGTCTAGTCTATTGTCCATCAACAGACACAGAGGGGCACAAAATGTATACACTTCATACCTATTAAGCGTCCATACCTATTAATTGCACATCCATTTACTATGAACAGTATAGGCTAACTTTTTTATTTTATTTATTTTTAGGAATGTGTCTGCATCACCCTTGCCTTCACCAGCACCTCACATCAGGACACCACATCAGGTTTGCACCATTTTACCATGAATGTTGTTTGCACTTTTTATTTATTTTGAACTGTTTATGGAATTTTTGCAAGTGAATCTTAAGTTATTCTAAATAAACCACAAACAAAGTAATATGTTTCTGTCTAATTATTTTCTTGTAACACTTTCCTCTGTGTAACACTTTTCACATACCTGACTGAAAGGGGTAATTATACAGCTCATTATGCGGTTCTTTGTCTTCTCTGGTGTGAATTACAGCATTATTCATGATCATTCACGCCTCCTCGCATACTGCCTTTCTAAACAAATAGTGTCTTAGAAAATTTAAATGAATGTATTGTTTTCTGTAAATGAGTAAGGAAGGTGATTGTCACATCATTTTGAAGTAAAACCTCTACATTATAAGATCCAGGTCACAAAAGTCTTGTGCACAAATGTCATGAATGTGTTTTGTGGTCTTATTTCAGTGAGTTGTTTTTTTGTTGTTTTCAAAAATCACGCATAACATTTTTTTTCTCCAATATACAAACTTGTACATACATGCTGCTCATATATTATTGTTGCTCAGTTTGTGCTAAATAAAATGATATCAGACTTTAGACATTTATATGTTTATAAGTAACTGAAAAATACACAAATGTTAGGACACGTCAGAATCTCTTCAGAGCTCCAAAACACCCTCAGACTCCTAAGGGTTAAAAGTTCTGCTGTTTGCTTGGCAGACGGGAGCTTGGCCAGCGGGATAAAGTGTGCAGACTTGGAGAAGCGATCGCCCACTGTTAGAATACATGTGTTTCCTTCTGACGGGGGAAGTACAGTGACAAAATCGAGCGAGATGTGTGACCAAGGCCGGCGTGGAAATGGAAGGGGTCTCAAAAACCCCTCGGGGGGATTGGTGGTCTTATTCTGGGCGCATGTGTCGCAAGATGCTACGAACCTTTTAACATCATCCTTGATGGTTGGCCACCAGAAGCGTTGATGTATAAGAGACAAGGTTCGAGTGGTCCCCGGGTGACATGCCAGTCTGGAGCTGTGGCCCCATTCTAGCACAGAGGAGCGTGTGGTAGCAGGGACAAAAAGTCTATCCTGTGGGACATTGCTGGGGCCAGGTTCATGCTCAAGGGTTTGTAGTACCTGATTCTTCACCTCAAGACGAGCCGTAGCCACAAGGCAGCTTGGCATTCTTGGACCCTGGGCGGTACGAGAGCGTGAAGTTGAACCAGCGAGCCTGACGTGAATTGAGTCTCTTGGCTGACCTCAAGTACTCGAGGTTCCTATGATCAGTCCAGACAAGGAAAGGGTGTTTAGATCCCTCCAACCAGTGCCGCCATTCCTCCAGGGCAAGTTTCACAGCCAGCAATTCACGGTCTCCAACGCCATAGTTGCGTTCAGTCTGAGAGAGTCGACGAGAGAAGAAGGAGCAAGGATGGAGTTTATTGTCCTTGTGGGACCTTTGCGAAAGGACAGCCCCAACCCCAGTCTCTGATGCATCGACCTCCACCACAAATTGGAGGGAGGGGTCAGGGAATGCAAGGATGGGGGCCGAAGTGAAACGGCGCTTGAGATCAAAAAAGGCTTTGTCAGCCTGGGGGTTCTGAAGCGCCGGTCTTGAGGAGGGTACTGGCCAATTTATGACTGCCTCGAGTTTGGATGGGTCCATTTGGACGCCTGAAGGAGAGATCACGAACCCCAGGAAAGATGTGGAATCACGGTGAAATTCACATTTTTCCGCCTTGACGTAAAGTTTGTTCTCCAGGAGTCTTTGCAGCACCTGACATACATAAAACTTGTGTTCTCTAAGGGAACGAGAGAAAATGAGGATGTCATCAAGATAAACAAAAACAAAGGCATTCAGAAAATCCCTCAAGACATCATTAACTAATGCCTGAAAGACGGCGGGCGTGTTGGTTAATCCAAATGGGACCACGAGGTACTCATAATAGCCGGTTGGAGTGTTGAAGGCCGTTTTCCACTCGTCCCCTTCACTGATCCTGACCAGGTGATAGGCATTTCTTAGGTCCAGCTTTGTAAAGAATCGGGCATCTTGCAGCAATTCGAAGGCAGAGGTCATAAGAGGCAGAGGGTAGTGATTCTTGATTGTGATGTCATTCAGTCCCCTATAATCTATACAGGGTCTGAGGGACTTGTCCTTCTTCTCCACAAAGAAGAAACCGGCGCCCGCAGGAGAGGAGGAGGGGCGGATTATCCCAGCAGAGAGAGACTCGGAGATATACTGATCCATGGCTTCTCTCTCAGGGCAGCAGAGGGAATAGAGTCGTCCCTTGGGTGGGGTGGAGCCAGGAACAAGATTGATTGCGCAGTCATATGGTCGGTGAGGAGGAAGCGAGGTTGCATGCGACTTGCTAAAGACTAGCTTGAGGTCATGCTCAACGATAGCTGGGACATTAGACAGGTTGGGAAACTCTTCCTTAGAAAGGGTGGCCGGGGTCTTCACAGGAGCTGCACGGAGGCAGGACGACAGGCATGATGTGCTCCAGTCCAAGTCTCTTCTCCTGGCCCAGTTAATATGTGGGTTATGTAGAGCTAGCCTGGGTAGGCCCAGAACGACAGATGCATGAGAGTGCTTGACAATGAAGAACGAGATTGTTTCGGAATGGTTCCCAGAAAACTGGAGAATGATTGGAGCGGTTTGATGGGTTATTGGAGCTAGGTTGCTTCCATCCAGGGCTTGAACAGAAAATGGGCGGCCCAAGGGTCAAGATGGAATCTTAAGAAGGTCGACCATGGATAGACAGATCAGGTTCTGGTCTGCTCCGGAATCTATGAGGGCATGGGTGGCGTGGAGCTGCTTATCATGAATTAGGGATACCGGGAAGCAAGAACGGCGATCTGGGAATCTCACATGGCTTGGGCCCCCCCTTGCTCCCAGCATCAATGAGGGGCCTTGCCTTTTAGCGGACAGGTCCGTAATAGGTGACCAGACTGACCGCAGTAGAAGCAAGTGCGGATAGCTCATCCTTTATTGGATCCAAGAGTCCATGAAGAAAGGCATCGAACAAGGCTTGATCATCCCAGCCGCATAAGGCTGCCAGGGTGCGAAACTCAATGGCATAATTAAAAACAGAACAAGATCCTTGGCGGAGATTTAGAATCTGGCCTGCTGCCTGGTGTCCAGTAGAAGAGCGATCAAAGACCTTCTTCATTTCTTTAGTAAACAACCTGAAGTTCAAACAGCAGGCGTCTTGTGCATCCCATACTGCCGTCGCCCATTCTCTCGCTTTTCCAGAAAGGAGCGTTATGATGTATGCCACCTTGGACCATTCGGTGGCAAATGAAGAGGCTTGTAATTTGAGAACGAGAGAACACTGAGCTAAGAAAGAGCGGCAGGTGTTAGGGCCACCATCATAAGTAGGTGGGGCAGGAAGGCGTGGTTCATGGAGTGAGATTGGAGTAGCAATGGGAGCAGGGACGACTGGAACTGGGGTTTGTAAGGCTTGCTTCTGCTGAATCTGGACCATTAATGAGGCGAGAGTATCAGTGACGGTTCTGAGGGTTTCAGTGACGTGCTTAATATCTTGCTGATGCGTGCCACGAAGAGCTCCCTGGTTTTCTAATGCAGATCTTAGGTGAGCAAGCTCTGCTGGATCCATAGTTGGCCAGATTATACTGTCACGCGCCGTGGTATAGCGGCAGAAAGAGAAAGGAAGGACCCAAGAGCAGAGAACAATAATAGTGTGCACTTACAGTTCTTGTTGGGAAGGAGAGGAGTTCCAGATGATGCAGAGGATGAAGGTTTGCAGTCCAAAGTGTGCAGTAGATCCACAAGCACCGTGATCCGGAATGTGCAACAGATTCCAAATACCGTAATCCAAAAACGTGTAATAGATCCACACACACACGATAATCCAAAGCGCTGAGCAGTTTTCGTGGTCGATGAACAATGCAAAAGTCAGAAGCCGGTATAACACACACACACACAGATAATCCAAATCGCTGAGCCGTTCTCGTGGTCGATAAACAATGCGGTAGTCAGAAACCGGTATAACACATGCAGATAATCTAAATCGCTGAGCAAGACGAGGTCGATAGCACGGAAAACACTTGGCAAAATAAACGCGGGAATATTGGCAAGGATGGCACAATAATCTGGCAGCGAGCCGAACTTTCCGAGTGACTAAAATAAAGAAACAGATCAGAGTAAACGAGCAACAGGTGTGCTCGGAGCGCTGACTGAGATCAGCGAAAGGTAAGACGCGGACTGGAGTATGGACGGTAAGGAGCCAGGCTTGTCTGTGGTGTAGGCATTGTTTGGCGGGTTGTGACAACTGTAGATACATGTTACATTTTAAAAGTACAATTGCAGGTAAATTACAAACTGCATTTAATGTTGTAAAATATAAATAAAACAGTATTAGACACAAATATATGATATGGTAGTATATAAATGGAAAAGGTCAATGAGTGCTCAAATGTAAAGCAAACGCAATTATTAATTTATTGTGTATATTTAACTTCATTCAGCCGTTTAAGTTATAGGAAAAATAACGTTTCTACCAGCCCACTATTATTTTCTGTTCAAATTTAAAGATGCCCGCGCGTGTGTGCTAAAAGACGAATACAAAGAATACAAAAGTGAATAATCTTTAATAAAGTTATTCTAATACAATGTTGTTTCCAATGCTGAAGCAAACATGATTTTTTTTAGTCTATTCTCTGAATACAACGCGACAGTGCACTCCGAGGTGATCAAGCGCACACACAGAAACCAGTTACTGTAATGCCTCTTCTCACCTTTCATTCATGATAGGTGTGAAGTTATCAAACTGGTTTCACTGATAGGGGAATTCACAGAACAACAAGACCGAGCAGACGTCCCTGCCTAAAATGTATTTCGCCAGCAAAACATAAAAATATTCTATATTCAATAAAACTGTATTGAAACAAAATTGTGTATTTTCCTTATTTAATATCGCTTCCAGAACATTGTTGTCCAAAGTTGTATGTATATGGAAAACAGTGAAACCTAAACACAAACAGAAAGGACGAATAAAGGAATGTACAAAACATTACCACCTTTACCATGTTCCAATGAATAAAGAGTTACTGCAATATGTTTCAAGACATCCTTAATTTACATTTTTCTCCTAATTATATTGTTACGGAGTGCGGTGTGGAGATCCGCACCACGAGATGCTTTACTGATGATAAGAGCCGTTCCTTTTTCAGAAAGTGGTCTGTGACCCTGTCGTACCAGGAGAGCTGAAAAGACCTGTTATCAATCTTGGGCATTGGTCTGCCCTGCCGTTTAATTCTAAGTCTCTCCTCGTAAGGAAGACTACTAAATGGTTTTGCCAAAAGCACCGTCTGTGTCTGCCATTATGCACAGCTTGCTAGCTGGCTAGTTTACCCTTTCACAAGCTACTTTAATTATATGAACGAACTAACTTTACAATGCTGAAACAAGGAGCAAAGTCAAGAACGCTATAATATGTTTTTTTTATTATTTAAAGAATGATTTGTACAAACAAAAATGGTTTATATCACCAGCTAACAATACAGAGTGCAGCAGTTCTATTCAATTCAACTCAATTTTATTTGTATAGCGCTTTTAACAATTGCCATTGTCCCAAAGCAGCTTTATACAATCAAAAGAATTATTTAAGTTTGTATGGAATTTGAATGTGTATGAATCAAAATGGTCAGATAGTCCCTGGTGAGCAAGCTGAGGGCGACAGTGGCAAGAAAAAACTCCCTGAGATGGTAATAGGAAGAAACCTTGAGAGGAACCAGACTCAACAGGGAACCCATCCTCATCTGGGTAAAACAGAGAGCAGGAATTGATCTGCATTCATACTGTGTGTTAGTTGGCAGGCAGTTCAACAGTTGATGTTAATTGATGTTAATATGGAGTCCAGTTAGTTATTGAAAACTCAGGTAGACTTGTATAAAGTTCCAGTCCTGAACTATCGAACTGTCAAGTCCTCAGAGGAATCATGTATACTTAAGACATCCTGTCAATCAAAAAAGGGGTTCCGCCCTTTAAACAGCCCCTCCAATCATCATGCGGCAACCCAGCGTCCTGACCTGCTTTGTGCACTTTAACCCGAGAGCGCGCACTAAACTGATGCGTGTCGCTCTCCCTCTGTTTCTCGTCCGTGTCTTAGACAGACAGAGGCTTGGGCTTTGCCTGTGTATTCTTTAGCGCGCGTTGTCTTTGGCCCTGACACTTTTTACCGGTGTGACCGAATGATCACATGTAGTGTCGCGGTATTCTGACTTGGCCTGTTCAGAACAGTTTATGTGCGGCTCTGCCCCTCGCATGAGCGCATCGTTACATACATAACCACAAATACTTTAACAAACACCAGGCGCACAAACATATTTATATAATATATTCGCATACAAACACATACTGTATACACATAAAAACATAATATATTCAGTAAATTACACTCAAAATAATTATGAAGTCTGATTTGATTGGTACCAATAAACATTGTATTTCTACTTATTCTATAGCTGGCGAAATACATTTTAGGCAGAGACATCTGCTCTGTCTTGTTAAATTGTTTTAAACCACTTCATTCTGCCAATTCCCCCATCCGCGAAACCGGTTTGATAACTTCATACTTACATCAAAGGTGAGAAGAGGGATTACAGTAACTGAGCACGCTGTCGCGTTGTATATACTTTACAACACGTGTTTATCAGCCTTTTGATCAAAACGCTGAGTTTTGTAAAGTAAGAGTACTAGCAGCACGGCGACGAACAGCTTTATTTCAGTCATAAATTCACAATCAAATTCCAGGCGTGGTCAAATAATGGATAAAATTAATATTTAATGCTGGACACAAACAGCAGAATATTTACTTATTATGATAAAATGATATATATATATATATATATATATATATATATATATACTCAGCAAAAAAAGAAACGTCCTCTGACTTTCAACTGTTTTTACTTTCAGTAAACTTAATGTGTAAATATTTGTATGAACACTAAAAGAGTCAACACCATAAGACATAAACTAAAAATGTTTCACAATGAAGGGAGGCTCAAAATCAAAAGTACAGATGTGGCCATTAAGACTGCTCGTGTTTTCCCACGAGATTCCGCAATTTAGCGCGCGGCGTGCCGCGACTTTGTCTTTTGTAAAGTACTTTCACTTTACAAAAGGCAGCGTTTTTATCAAAAGGTTGATAAACGCGTGTTGTACAGTATATACACCGCGACAGCGCGCTCAGTTACTCACTTCTCACCTTTCATGTAGGTCTGCTCGGGCTTTTTAATTCGTTTTAAACCCCTCAAAACTGCGTGTGTATACAGCTCAAAACCCCCATCAGTTATTAAAGATAGCATCTATTTAGAAAAAATACCCCAGTGATTTAGGAGCTTCAGGAAATCTCCCGGCGCTCTGCGCATAACACCGGGCCAACTCATGTCGGAAAGAATTTATAAACGGTTTCTAAACGTGGGCTTTTGTTTTTTTACTTGTAATATTTGTTAATTTAATTTAAATGAGGTTTGGGCTCAGGACTTCGATTCGGCATCGTGATTCTCCTCTTTCATTTACTCCATAGTTTTAATCAGCGCTCAGCCGCATGCATGAAGTTTTCCAGAGCGCACCGGCAGAAGTAGACTAATGATTATGAACGCGGCGGAAAAACAGCAAGCAGACTGACTCTGACCATTTAAAAAAACGTTTGCGTTCATTTTCTGACGCGCTCAAGTTCACCAAAAACAATACAGAACAGCGCACCTTATTTGCTTTCAAACATTTACAAAATCACAACGTTTTTTCGTTATTGTGAGTGCGCTTAAATAAAAGTTAAGTCTTATAAAGGCCATGTAGTCTTATATAGTTTTATTATATAGTTTTAGCTCATCTGTTACATTTTTGAGGACAATAGTTTTTTTTCAGCCTGTCACGGCATGCGCCCAAATCAATATCGCTCCTTGCTCACTAGTTAGGCGGCCTCTCCCTCAGATATGCGAAGAAGCGGGGCTGCGGAATTAAGCACGAATAGTGAAGGAGAGCTCTCCTTGCTAAAGGCTTCCAATCCGCGCTATAAAATACTCGGGGTTTGTTGGTTTACAGTAAATTTTACTACTGTTTTTACTATTGTTCTTTAAGTGTCACTGCGTGTGCTTACAATGCCAGACAACATTCAAATGCAAATTATGAACTCTCCCCAAGTGTGAATCAGCTGTTCTCACCTATACATATTAACCTATACGTTCTCACCTAAAGTGTTTAGGTGAAATTCCACCTATACAAGTGTGACAAATATGCGAAGAAAAAAAATAGGAAGGGGCAAATACTTTTTCATGGCACTTCACATGTAGTCAGATTGTTCCACTGGGCTGAAACTGTAGCAGGTGGAGTTATAGCACTTTTCAAATCACACTTACTATACACTGATATAAATAACTTTGAATGATGAATGTACGTTAATATGATCTCGGGCTTGCTCCACATTATAAAAGCAAAGCACGGAGTTTAGTCCGAGATCAGGGAAGTACGTGATGGGGTGGAAAATAGGCAGTGGCGGTTCTACACTGAATTGCTATAGGGCGAAACTCCCTCCCGCCCCCCCGTCAGCGCCACTTCTAACCAACCAAACCCCTTGTCTGAAGTCTGTTCGGTCTTGTTAATTTGTTTTAAAACCCCCAATTCTGTAAATTCCCCAAACAGCGAAACCAGTTTGATGACTTTACACCTGTTGTAAAGGTGAGATGGGGATTACAGTTACTGTGGGTGCGCTTCACCTCGGAGCGCGCTATCGCGTGGTATTCAATGAATAGACTAAAACAAAATCATGTTTGCTTCAGCATTGAAAACAACATTGTAATAGATTAACTTTATTAAAGATTATACACTAGTAATCATGTTTGCTTCAGCATTGAAAACAACATTGTAATAGATTAACTTTATTAAAGATTATACACTTTTGTATTCTTTGTCCACACACGTAGGCAATTTTTAGATATTGATCCTTTCTCGATGCAGCGAATTTTCTGAGAAAATTAATAATAATTTCCATGAATGAAAAGGAGGAAGAAGAAAAGGTTACGCGAAAATAAAAAAAAGCTTTAGAGGTAAATGCTGTGAAATGCTTCAAATGAACAGATTCTGCCTATAACAGGTATATCAGGGACAGTGAGGCTGGATCCAGCAGCGCACCACATCCCACATCATAATACATGCTGATGATGACCAACACGTCTCCCCTCATCTACCAGAGCCAAGTAAAAAGAATGGCAATCAAACAGAATAAAATTAGTAGCAGCATTAACTTGTGATAGTAATTATTATGGTGGTCAATATTAATTGAAATAATGTTTCTCAGCATTATTTCGTATTAATATTGACTACCATAATAATTAAAATAAGTAACTAGTTTACTAGTGTGAGCTACTGCTGCTACTGATTTTATTTCAGCTTACCTGTTCAGTTTTATTGCCATTCCTTTCAAAATATTGTCTCTATAGATTTATATGTTGTTTGACTTGATGTTCTTTTTTTTCGTTTCTTTGACCCAATATATGTTCAGTGATACTTCAAATAACATGTTTAAATAGCATTGATTTCTGTATTGTGTTATATTTTTATACTAGTAACTGGTGTTAAAAATGTATCTCTACATTAATGAGCCAATGTATTATGGTGTGGGCTGCTGTGGGCCAGGAAGTCCAGGGCCACTTTTTGGTCCCAGTCCGCCCCTGTAATAACGAATGGAGAAAGCGCAGTCAAAGCCCGGGAATTCTGTGTTCCGCGGGGGCCAGTCGTGAATAGCTGACACTCAGTGACAGCCAATGAAATTGAAGCATTTTTGCCGCTTTCCACGTGGTGTGGCTTTGCTTAAATAATATCCGTATAATATCCGTATATCCTATAAAATCGTCCAGACCCTGGTTCGAATCCCGCTCTGGGTGAAAATGTAATAAATGTGAATCCTTTGTTTTATACTTTTTGCTAATGATAATCATTAAATTACAGCAACTGTGAGGAAAGTGCTAATGTGTTTCATAGCTTAAGAAAAAAAATTCTCAATTGCTAACATGCATTTAGTACTGAAGCATAACTTGATAATGTAATGGCTATATCGTGGTATTTTAGCGCATAACACCGGCATTTTGAGCACTGGCTGGGAATCGAACACAGGCCTACCACTGAGCCACCACTGCCCATCTACGTTTTAAGCGCAAAAAAACAGTAAAACAATACTGTTATGGGCTAACATATTATACATCTTTGTAGTCCTTTTGCACACACATACAATAATAATAATAATAATTAAAAATTCGGAGAACTACTACTACTAATAATAATAATTCTGAATGAAAATGAAGAATAAATACATATCAGTTCAAGCTCGACACGTTTATGAGCTCTGTCGCTTGCTGTCAATGGGCGCCTAAGAGACATAACATTTTTCGGCTTCAGTAGACACACAATACTTTAGACTGAAACACGACTGCCCCCTACAGGTATTGAAGGGCATTTTCACAGCTTGCCGTGCGCAGCCGCAGCAAGTCGTGGGATCCCTTTTCCGAAAACGTGCGTTTTTAAAGGCCAGATCTGTACCAGTCAGTATCTGGTGTGGCCACCAGCTGCTTGAAGTACTGCAGTGCATCTCCTCCTCATGGACTGCCTATTGCGGACAGTCTGAGCACTGATGGAGGGATTGTGTGTTCCTGGTGTGACTCGGGCAGTTGTTGTGGCCATCCTGTACCTGTCACGCAGGTGTGATATTCGGATGTACCCATCCTGTTCAGGTGTTGTTACACGTGGTCTTCCACTGCGAGGATGATCAGCTGTCCTTCCTGTCTCCCTGTAGCGCCGTTTTAGGCGTCTCACGGTGCGGACATGGCGATGTATTGCCCTAGCCACATCAGCGGTCCTCATGCCTCCCTGCAGCATGCCTAATGCACGTTCACGCAGATGAGCAGGGACCCTGGGCATCTTTCTTTGGGTGTTTTTTACAGTCTGTAGACAAGTCTCTTTAGTGTTCTGCGTTTTTAGAACTGTGACCTTAAATGCCTACTTTCTGTAAGCTCTTAAGGTCTTAATGACCATTCCACAGGTGCATGTTAATTAATTGATTATGGTTAATTAACCATGCATGGAAAACATTGTTTAAACCCTTTACAATGAAGATCTGTAAAGTTATTTGGATTTTTACATTATTGTTGAAAAACACAGTCCTAAAAAAGGGACATTTCTTCTTTTTTTGCTGAGTGTGTATATATATATATATATATATATATATATATATATATATATATTATTCATTCATGTCTTCTGATGATGTCGACACATTCTTACGTTTTAAATAAGATATGTTGGCGTATTCACGAATCATGACATTCGCATAGTTAACACCATCAGATAGCCTACTATCAGGAAATTAAATTAATTTCAATACCTTTTAAACCGAGGCATTGCCATGTCTTTCATTGTTTTGTCCCTGTTAAGACATTACAAAAACTATATAAGAAACATTTAAAGCACGAATTTGGGCATCTCATTTTATCATTATAAAAATAATATGAAGCACATATACACACGTTCATTATGAAAGGTCTATTGTAAAACAAAATAAAATTCATGTTTGCTTCAGCATTGGAAACAATATTGTTATATATTGCAATTATACACAATGCTTTGCTGTACTTGGTCCAGCTTTTAGATAAAGTCCTTCCATGCGCCATTTGGCGGATATTCAGTGAAACACAAACATTTATTTAAATTCCCGAATGTTGCTTGCGGCAAGTCGCGGCATGCCGCGCACCAAATTGCGGCATCTCGCGGAAAAACACGCGCATTCTTAATGGCCACATCTGTAAGGGAAACCTTTCCTGCTCAGGAGCTGTAAAAGGCGGAGGACAAAAGGCTTTGAGAAAAACTGGGTGAGGATGCAGAATAGCTCTGAGGGGAAAAGTCTAGGCAGGATGGGAAGCCTGCAGGTCTCCAATTCTCTTAACACTAAAAGCGCTGCGCCAGTGTCACCTACTTACAGTGGCTTGCAAAAGTATTCGGCCCCTTGAACTTTTCCACATTTTGTCACATTACAGCCACAAACATGAATCAATTTTATTGGAATTTCACATGTAAGACCAATGCAAAGTGGTGTACACGTGAGAAGTGGAACAAAAATCATACATGATTCCAAACATTTTTTACAAATAAATAACTGAAAAGTGGGGTGTGCGTAATTATTTAGCCCCCTTTGGTCTGAGTGCAGTCAGTTGCCCATAGACATTGCCTGATGAGTCCTAATGACTAAATAGAGTGCACCTGTGTGTAATCTAATGTCAGTACAAATACAACTGCTCTGTGACGGCCTCAGAGGTTGTCTAAGAGAATATTGGAAGCAACAACACCATGAAGTCCAAAGAACACACCAGACAGGTCAGGGATAAAGTTATTAAGAAATTTAAAGCAGGCTTAGGCTACAAAAAGATTTCTAAAGCCTTGAACATCCCACGGAGCACTGTTCAAGCAATCATTCAGAAATGAAAGGAGAATGGCACAACTGTAAACCTACCAAGACAAGGCCGTTCACCTAAACTCACAGGCCGAACAAGGAGAGCGCTGATCAGAAATGCAGCCAAGAGGCCCATGGTGACTCTGGACGAGCTGCAGAGATCTACAGCCCAGGTAAGGGAATCTGTCTATAGGACAACTATTAGTCGTGCACTGCACAAAGTTGGCTTTTATGGAAGAGTGGCAAGAAGAAAGCCATTGTTAACAGAAAACCATAAGAAGTCCCATTTGCAGTTTGCCACAAGCCATGTGGGGGACACAGCAAACATGTGGAGAAAGGTCCTCTGGTCAGATGAGACCAAAATGAAACTTTTTGGCCAAAATGCAAAACGCTATGTGTGGCGGAAAACTAACACTGCACATCACTCTGAACACACCATCCCCACTGTCAAATATGGTGGTGGCAGCATCATGCTCTGGGGGTGCTTCTCTTCAGCAGGGACAGGGAAGCTGGTCAGAGTTGATGGGAAGATGGATGGAGCCAAATACAGGGCAATCTTGGAAGAAAACCTCTTGGAGTCTGTAAAAGACTTGAGACTGGGGTGGAGGTTCACCTTCCAGCAGGACAACGACCCTAAACATAAAGTCAGGGCAACAATGGAATGGTTTAAAACAAAACATTTTTATTAGTTGGTCATTCTATTTGAAGCTTCTGAATTTCTCGGATGGAGCAGGAGCAGCGATTTAGTTCTGAAATTGCTTCCGTGAAATTATCGCTAAATCAATATTGAATTTAAATAAATCAGATCTACCACAGCAGATAATAAACTATGCTATGTCATAACCGAAGCAAACACCATAATTATGCCTCGTTTCGTTCAGTGTTGCTAGGCAACGGACCATGCGCCTAATCGGCGGGAACGTGGTTCACTTGGCCGCGGTGTATTATAAACCTGCGAAGTGTTTCACTGTTTATGCTCACATAAGAATCATGTAATAAAAGCGAGGGAAATGTGGAAGTGATTTCAGTAACTACACTGAGTGTAACATCTGCATAGTGACACTAAACAGCTGAACAACTTCAATTTTCCGTTTACCTCTAAGAAAAAAGCTGTATTTTGTTTGTTTACATTTAGAATTTTTATAACAGTACAAGAAGTATGCGCGCACACACACACACACACACACACACACACACACACACCTCCCCTGATCTCTCGGTAAACATCCAATCATCGTCGGTATGCAAATGAGTCAAGACGTAGCCTAACGTAGTGTGGTGTCGAATTTCAGCGGTCACGGAGTGGAAAGACTTTGAAGCAGTTACAGCGTTTTTTTTTTTTTTCAGTTACAACAAGCACAGTGATGAGTCCACGTCCGTGCAGTTAGTGATAAATAAATGAGTAACACCTTCCATAGTCCATTGTTATTTTTAGTGATTTGGCTAAAACTAATTATCACTACATAAGTACCCTAACACCATTGATCATGAGTTTCAGCTGAAACTAATTCTATACATGCAACAGAAAATGTAGATGCAGATTCCAAATGTATAAATATGCAGCACCTCCTCAAATAAATGTCTGCACATGTTAATATACTCACAAACTATATATATATATATATATATATATATATATATATATATATATATATACATACAGTGGTGTGAAAAACTATTTGCCCCCTTCCTGATTTCTTATTCTTTTGCATGTCACACTTAAATGTTTCTGATCATCAAAAACTGTTAACTATTAGTCAAAGATAACATAATTGAAGACAAAATGCAGTTTTTAAATGAAGGTTTACGTTATTAAGGGAGAAAAAAAAACTCCAAATCTACATGGCCCTGTGTGAAAAAGTGATTGCCCCCCTTGTTAAAAAATAACTTAACTGTGGTTTATCACACCTGAGTTTAATTTCTGTAGTCACCCCCAGGCCTGATTCCTGCCACACCTGTTTCAATCAAGAAATGACTTGCTACAAGGAGCTACCTGACACAGAGAAGTAGACCAGAAATTCAGGAACAAATGAGAATAAAAGTAATTGAGATCTATCAGTCTGGTAAAGGTTATAAAGCCATTTCTAAAGCTTTGGGACTCCAGCGAACCACAGTGAGAGCCATTATCCACAAATGGCAAAAACATGGAACAGTGGTGAACCTTCCCAGGAGTGGCCGGCCGACCAAAATTACCCCAAGAGCGCAGAGACAACTCATCCGAGAGACCACAAAAGACCCCATCACAAAAGACACCCCCACATCTACAGAACTGCAGGCCTCACTTGCCCCAATTAAGGTCAGTGTTCACGACTCCGCAAAAGCAGCCTGCATGGCAGATTTCCAAGGCGCAAACCACTTTTAAGCAAAAAGAACATTAAGGTTCGTCTCAATTTTGCTAAAAAACATCTCAATGATTGCCAAGTCTTTTGGGAAAATACCTTGTGGACCGACAAGACAAAAGTTGAAATTTTTGGAAGGTGCGTGTCCCGTTACATCTGGCGTAAAAGTAACACAGCATTTCAGAAAAAGAACATCATACCAACAGTAAAATATGGTGGTGGTAGTGTGATGGTCTGGGGTTGTTTTGCTGCTTCAGGACCTGGAAGGCTTGCTGTGATAGATGGAACCATGAATTCTACTGTCTACCAAAAAATTCTGAAAGAGAATTTCCGTCCATCTGTTCGTCTTGGGTGCTGCAGCAGGACAATAACCCAAAATACACCAGCAAATCCACCTCTGAATGGCTAAAGAAAAACAAAATGAAGACTTTGGAGTGGCCCAGTCAAAGTCCTGATCTAAATCCTATTGAGATGTTGTGGCATGACCTTAAAAAGGCGGTTCATGCTAGAAAACCCTCAAATAAAGCTGAATTACAACAATTCTGCAAAGATGAGTGGGCCAAAATTCCTCCAGAGCGCTGTAAAAGACTTGTTGCAAGTTATCGCAAACGCTTGATTGCAGTTATTGCTGCTAAGGGTGGCCCAACCAGTTATTAGGTTCAGGGGGCAATTACTTTTTCACACAGGGCCATGTAGGTTTGGATTGTTTTTGCTCCCTAAATAATAAAAACCATCATTTAAAAACTGCATTTTGTGTTTACTTGTGTTATCTTTGACTAATAGTTAAATGTGTTTGATAATCAGAAACATTTTGTGTGACAAACATGCAAAAGAATAAGAAATCAGGAAGGGGGCAAATAGTTTTTCACACCACTGTATATATATATATATATATATATATAATATTTTTCAATTTCTTAGAATCCACTATAGTAGAAGCCTATAGAACCTCAGTTTTGTAGATATTCTAGTTACAGTGTGACAAGTCTTACTTTAGGTTAAACGTATGTTGTTGATTGATAAAATCTGGATTAAGAATATTTTATTTTGTTTTATTTATTTACAGGTCGCTACTCTGTGCAGTTGTGTGTGCACGGAGAGGTGCGTGTCAGTGGCGACTGGTGAAAATTTTTCCTGGTGGGGCTGATGTGACAAAATATTTCTTTGCTTAGTCCAATATAAGAATTAAAATCAACAGTCAGACGATGATTACAATTAACAGTAATGATTTAATCTCCTCCTCAAAATCACCAGTTTCACAGATAAAGTAAATGAACAAATTTCCATTGTATAATACGCCATGCATGCTTAAGAGAGTATCAAATACAATAATCAACATCAAAGGGTATGATCAGCTGGATCACCTTTCAAGCAAAGTTGCATCTCAAAGTGGTTCACACAAAGAAAAACAGTTTTAAAAATGCAATTTAACACAACAGTCTAAAACGGGTATATTAATAAGGATCTCACCGAATTTGGTGGAAACTGCTCTTTGCTCGTTAAGTTCGCCATCATTACTCTGATTGACCTCTGATTGACTTGCGCCTCAAAAAAAAAAAAACGTAAATCTCGCGGTATTTTCTGCGGTGCTCCAGCGCCCCTATGGGCCGGCCGCCACTGGTGGGTGTGTATGTGTGCGGGTCTCATAGGTATGTGTGTACGGAGAGTTTGTGTTTACTGCGCATTTTATATGTAGTTGTTTGAGCAGTTAGTAGTATATATGTATGTGTGACTGTTTCATATAGGCTATGTGTATGCAAGTGTTTTATGTGTGTGTGCATGAGTAGTTTGTTTTTCAGGTAAAAAAAAAAAAGATCTTTCATGATGAGTTTGTGTATGCACTTTAAATATACAGTAAACAATAAACACTGCCTTTTGCAAAGTAAAAGTGAGTGCTGTTGATTAAAAGGCTAATAAACGCGCGAGCAGATATGAGCAGATTTATCGATAAAACTGCAGACACAGTCCCCCTGAAATGCAACACACAAATATATAGTCTATTCGCTGAATACAACGCAACAGCGCACTCCAAGTCGAACACCCGCAGACCCCCAGTTACTGTAACCCCTCTTCTCACCTTTCATTCACAACAGATGTGAAGTTATAAAAAACGGTTTCGCTGATGGGGTAATTGGCTGTATTGGGGGTTTTGAAACAAAATAACAAAGACCAAGCTGACGTCTCTGCATAAAATGTATTTCGCCAGCAAAACATAAAATAAATAGAAAATAAAATGTTAGATGGTACCAATTAGATCAGGCTTCATGGTTGGATTTGATACTTTGAGCATAATTGATACATTTACTGAATATATTCAGATTTTGTAAAATAACCCAAACTGATGTCTCTGTTTTCTTCCTGCTTCCATTTGTCCACATCACCATTCTTTCCTCGTTTTAATCTGTGTATTTAAGTGAAATATACTTTGCATTAAGGTCTAAATGTTCCTTTTTATTTATGAACAGGTGTATTATGTTTGATCTGCATTATTGCATTATGTTTTAAGACATGCTTCATTTACCTTAGTTAAATTTACACATTTACACCTTACAGCGTGGACACACTGAAATCTAATGCCCCAAAAAGAAAACAAATCATCTGATCAATAAAATATAAAAGCTTAAAGATGACTATTTTTGACTATGTAAAGCTGCTTTGCGGCAATGAAAATTGCTAAAAGCGCTATACAAATAAAATTGAATTGAATTTAACTATTTTGTCATATTTTTGTGTTCATTGGATTAAATTAAAACATAAGTATTTTTATTTCTGATATGTACATATATGTTACAATTATGGTCGTTAAGGAATTTTGTGTCTCCATTCAAGCTATTTATTTATTTACATACAGTAAAAGCGTTTAAAAATGACCAAGTTCAATAGGCTTCATTCTCTAGACAACAGGACAATGAGGTCTGCTGGAAGTGCCAGTTGTTGACCGAAACCTTGCATGTGAACAGAGTGCTAAGCGCGGGGGTGCGGTTGGTGGTTCCCTACTAAAACGCGCTGCCATTTCACGCAGTACATGGCCAATAAACCAAATAAGTTTGGTATCAAGTTCTGGGTGGCTGCTGATGTTGAAACAAAATACATGTTGAACGCAATTTCCTATTTAGGGAAAGACGACAGTAGGGCGGCTGGTCAGCGGTTATCAGACACTGTTGTAATGCGTATTGTAGAGCCTTTCCTGGGGAAAGGAAAAAATATAAGGCTCACGATTTACCAGGCAAAACGAAAGAAAAAGGTATGCGTTCTGAGCACAATACACAAGGCAGTTGCAACTGATAATGGCGAAAAGAAACAAATGGCCTAAAACAATTTCCTACTACAACAGCACTAAAGTTGGCGTTGATGTTATGGATGAAATGGCGCGGCTGTATTCAGTAAAGAGAGTAAAGAGAGGCACTCGGCGCTGGCCTGTGGCTGTGTTTTACAACCTCCTAGACCTGGCGGCAATTAATGCACATATTCTATATAAACAGTGCATGAATGTGACAATAAGAAGGAGGTAAAGAAGCTATGTGCGCAGCAGAAAACGGAAAAGGCAGCAGGGGCACAGTATACTAAGCTGTTTATAAAGTAGACATTTTTTTTTTATGAATTACTGTAAATAAACTACATACCTATGAGATGTGCACACATACATACACAAACTCTCCGTACACACCTATGAGACTCGCGTACATACACAAACTCTCCGTGCACACACAACTGCACAGAGTAGCAAACTGTAGCGCTGTAGGGAACTAGTGAACAACAGATCTTCACTTTAGCGGAAAAGGGAATGAAAAATAATCAGTCTGGAGTGTGAAAACAGTGAACTTGAAAATGTATTTATATATTTATTATGATCATTTCGAGGACATCATATAAATAGGACACAATAATTTACATTTCAACTTAATTTAGAAACCCTTAGTATTATATAGGCTTTTAATCTGTAAAAAAAAATAAAAAAATAAATAAAATAAATCTCCGTACATCTTGTAAATGAATCAAATCATTTTCGATAATTTATAAACGTATCAATACAATATATATTTTATAATGGTATTAGTTTTTGTTTCAATAAAACTAATAGCAACACCGAACGAAACGAGGCATAATCATTGTGTTTGCTTCGGTTATGACATAGCATAGTTTATTATCTGCTGTGGTAGATCTGATCTGATTTATTCAAACGCAAGAGAATGAATGAACTAATGAATTTTCCCAAAACGTTATAAAATTAAGTGTAGCTAAATCCCTAAATCTCCTTATAAAATATCGCTGATTATCAATGCGGGAATGAATGGCGAATGAATTATTCACAGGGGAATATATATACATAACTGTATATATAGAATGAAACCTGGGATAGTTACATATACACACTGAATGACGCATAGATAGTATGTGCGATCCCTTGCGCCATCTGCTGAGAGAAATGAGAATCGCAGGTTGGAAAAAGCAGAAAACGGCATGACCGCCGCGCAGCTGTCAGCAATTTCACGTAAATAAAAGCAAAATGGCTTTATACTGGCTTTTACTAGTGCGATTTTAAAAATGTAAGCATGCAGGGTGATTAAGCTCACAGATGTAGGAAAAGTCATGAAAGAAGGGTTCTGGATTTTGATTGAGTGTGAAGTATTTTTTTTTCCCCCATTGCGGTCAAAATGACCGGTGCTCAGCACTTCTAGTGTTAAAAGAAGTAACTAGAAGAAAAAACATCTTGAGGGTCAGAAGCCAGACAGGCACTGACTCTAGTGGTTTGGAAGGTATCACTCAGACCCCATCAGTCAGAACATGACAAGCCAAACTAGCGGCTACGTACATTCTGAGGGTACTAGGGCATAAGCCTGGCTCTTCTTGCAGAGCTCCAGTACTGAAACAATTCGGCAGTGAACTGGGTCTACATGTTTCGCCATACACAACTTTCAAATACCCTTACGTTGAGGGCATAAGTTCAAATACCCTTACCTTGAGGGCATAAGCCCATGTGCCTTGTAAATCGTGGAATGTAAATCGCCTTGAGGGACAGGAACTCGTCCTGTGCGCTAGCTTATTCAAGCGCCGCATGCACAGTCTGCCCTGGCGGTTCTGAGCAGAAAAGAGAAAGCTTTTATGGCGTTGAATCTCAATCCTAAGGAACGGAGATGAGCTAGGACGACATCCCAATGTCGAAGTGCTAGTTCCTGAGACTAAGCCAGAATCAGCCAGTCGTCTAATGTGCGGGGTGAGCTAGACCAAATGGAAGGACCCGATACTGGTAAGCTTCGCCCATCAAAACGTTTCCCAAACAGAAGCTGTGCGTTCATAAAACCATCCAAGACTCTTTGAGATGTCGCACCGCTGCCTATAACGCGGGACTTACGTCAAGTGACATGGACTTGTACAAGGCTGCGTCATACAACGTGCAGAAAGCGGTGAAGGAGGCGAAGCAGCGCTTCAGGAGGAAACTAGAGTCACAGCTCCAACAGAGTGACTCTAAGAGCCTGTGGCAAGGAATAAGGACAATAACAGACTATAAAGCACCAACATCTGGTATGACGAACGCAGACGTGACTCTGGCAGATAAGCTGAACACCTTCTATGCTCGCTTCGAGGCTTCCGCTAAAGATGCTAGTAATGCTAATGCTAGCGGCGTTAACAGCTGGAGACAGGAAAACACTGCCAGCACCGGAAACGCGAGTCCTCAGAGTCTGAGCAGACCAGCTAGCACCTGTGTTTACAGAGATTTTTAACCTCTACAAGGTTACCTATCTCAGTTGATGATACCCACATGCTTCAAAAAGTCTTGTTCTATCATTGTTCCTGTTCCAAAAAAACCCCATCCTGCTTCTCTCAATGACTATCGTCCTGTAGCCCTCACCTCAGTAGTGATGAAGTGCTTTGAACGGCTGCTCAGCGACTTCATCATCTCCTCACTACCTGACACACTGGACCCATTACAGTTTGCTTACCATTCAAACCGCTCTACAGATGACGCTATCTCTCATATCCTCTATACATTGCTCACTCACCTGGACACTAGAAGGGGGAATCATGTTAAAATGTTTTTTTTAAATTACCATAATTCCCTCCACACTCACCACCAAGCTGGAGCACCTAGGACTCAGCTCATCTCTGCGTCAGTGGATCTTTAATTTCCTGACTGGTAGACCACAGGCAGTAAAGATGGGCGGACATGTCTCAGCCTCCCTCACTCTTAACACTAGAGCCCCCAGGGTTGTGTTCTTAGCCCCCTGCTGTACTCATTGTACACGGACAACTGCGTAGCCTCTACCAACTTCACACCATCATCAAGTTTGCTGATGAAACCGTCGTGGTGGGCCTGATCACTGACAACGATGAGACGGTCTACCTGGAGGAGATTGAAAATCTGGAGAACTGGTGCCAGAGGAACAGCCTTCTTCTAAACGTCAGCAAGACAAAGGAGTTGATAGTGGACTTTAGTACAAAGCAGGAGACGAACTACCAGACTCCCGTCTTCAACAAAAGCCCAGTGGAGAGAGTGGACAGCTTCAGATACCTCTGTGTCCACATCATGCAGGACCTGACATAGTTCTGTCACATCGACACCGTGGTGGAAAAGGCCCCGCAGCGTCTCTTTCACCTCAGACGCTTGACAGACTACAGACAGCCATCCCAGCAATGAACTGTTCTCTCTGTTGAGGTCAGGAAAGCGATTCCGCTTCCTGAAGACCAACACAGAGAGACTTCTTCCCGCAGGCGATACGGTCTCTTAATCAGTACACCACACAGTACTGATCCCTTTTGCACATCCACACATATGTTTCTTGCACTCACTCTGGACATTCATTGACACTAGTGGGCACTGCACATTCGTAAACATTAGTTACTTACGCTTATAAATGACTTTAAATATGTATTTTTCAGGCATATTTGCACACCCCCTGAACATTCTGTTTCCCTGATGCACATAGTCACTTTAAATATGTGAATTATAATACTTTCAGGCATATTTGCACACCCCCTGGGCATTTCTATTTAAATTCAACTTCATTCCCACACAAAAAATTCCATAAATTATATATTTTCTATATTGTACAGCTGTCTCTCTTATTTTTCTTATATATTTCATATATTTTTCTTATATTGTATATTTTGTACTATACAGATATTTTATTCCTTCTTAGTTAAATTTACTTTCTATTTTTCTATTCTTTTATTTTAAGGTCACGGGCAGTCATCTAAGCATTTCACTGCATATTTCACTGCATACGTACTGTGTATGACTGTGTATGTGACAAATTAAATTTGAATTAAAATTTAATTATATAACATAACACAATACAGAGAAATGCTATACTGTATAGTGGGCTAAAACACAAAACAGACATATGCTGGATGAATCAGAACAGTCTCCCTATGACCTGGGGACAGAGTGTAACGCAGGGAAACCGGCATGTGATTTCATTAGGTAGCACCAGGTAGATAGAAAGTCGCTCTGGTATTAGGGCCAAAGCCAAGCTCAAGGAGAAAAGGCAAAGACAAAAAAATGTCAACATAAGCCTGCGTCAAGGAAAAAGAAAGCAGCATGCAATGAAATGATGCATTGTGTTACATAACATAACACAATACAGAGGAATGCTATATGGCAGGCTAAACCAGCATAAATCAGAGAAGCATCCCTTTGACCTGTGGACAGAGTGTAACGTCAAAAAACCGGCATGTGACTTAATTAGGTTGCACAAGGTAGATAGAAAGTCGCTCTGGTATTAGGGCCAAAGACAAGCTCAAGAAGAAAAGACAAAGGCGGAGACAACGAAACGCCAACATACAGTAAGCCTGCGTCAAAGAAAGAGAAAGCAGCATGCAAGGAAGTGATGGACGCCTTAGTGAAAAAAATATATTCAAACCTTTGATTGTACATTGCAAATATACTAACAAAAAAGTTGTACCATCAGATAACATATAAAAGGTATACGAACATCATGCTTTTTAAACTTTAAACATACTTCAAAAGAAAAAAATATTATAGTACTGTACACTTTCCAAAACATATTTTATAGGAAAACATACTTTAACTAAAAGATGAGTGTAGTTTTTTAAAGCACACTTATTTAAACTTTGTTTTTCAATTTTTGGCATATTAAAAAAAAAATGCTCAAAAATCATTATAACAATATACAGAAAGTATATATTAAAATACAATTTTTTTTATATAAGGTAGTCTCAGTATATTTTCATTTAAATTTAAATATACCTATTCATTTGTATTTATCTGCCTCATAATAACTGATGTAATGTGTTTCAAAAACATAGTGTAGAAAATGCATTCAGCATAAATGATTCTAAACACCTTTAGTGTACTGGTAACAAATTTGCAATACAGTATTATAGAAGATTGTGTGTACTATATTATGTTGTTTGTATGTATGTCTTTCGGCTGCTCCGGGTGTTCCGGGAAATTCAGTTTCCCTACGTTTCCCCGGTCGCGCGCAGATTCGAATCATGACGTCAATCGCTACCAAACCCTGAGAAGGCGAACGAGGATTTTAACAGTTTTTCTCTCGTTTTAAAGTGTTTTTTTACGAGCTTTGTGAATTAAACAGATAACCTACACAAAATAATCGAGTGTCTTTTCGCTATTTTTTTGTATATTTGAAGATAATTCAGACGTTTTAAGCCGCTGCAAAAGACTGGTTTGCTGGGCAAGTACTGACATCACGACTACTTTTAGTACATTAGCTGTGTGATGATAGATGTGATACTGATTTATTCTAAATATATTAAAGGTTATACTTTGTAATTTATTATACTCAAGGGTAGCGTGTCTACTTGTGATAACCACCATACTCATTTTTTACCCACTCAAACATCCAGTTCTATGGTGTACATATCAAACACACAGGTACAGCAATTATAGGACACCACACTCATAGTTATTCATCTTATTCACACCTACTACCTACCTACCTACCTGCCTGCCTGCCTGCCTGCCTGCCCGCCCGTTTAAAAAACATCATCTCACTGTATTACCTAAGCACACATGTCTCTAAGGCAATTTCAGACATCCCTGATACTTCCACAGCCAGTAGGAGGAGGGAAACCGATTTTTCTGATGCCCAAAAAAATATGTTTCCCATACCTAAATTGAAAGACAGTGTTTTTTAAACATTTTGTGCATATTGTCTTACCTGTGGCCCATGTATACATGTCTTTGAGGCAATTTCAGACATCCCTGATACTTCCACAGCTAGTAGGGAGGGGAAAACCGATTTTCCTGATGATCAGGAAAAAAAAGTGTTTCCCATACTTCAATTGAAAGACAGTGTTTTTTTTTTTATATTTTGTGCATTGTCTTACCTGTGCCCCATGTATACATGTCTTTGAGGCAATTTCAGACATCCATGATACTTCTTCAGCCAGTAGGAGGAGGGAAACCGATTTTCCTGATGGCCAGGAAAAAATGTTACCCATACTTTAATTGAAAAGACAGTGTTTAAAAAAAACATTCTGTGCATTGTGTTTCCTCTGCCCCATGTATACATGTCTCTGAGGCAATTTCAGGCATCCCTGATACTTCCACAGCCAGTAGGAGGAGGGAAACCGATTTTTTCTGATGCCCAGGGAATAGGATGAATAGATGTGAATAGGATAATTAACTATGAGTTTGGTGTCCTATAATTGCTGTACCTGTGTGCTTGTACACCATAGAACTGGATGTTTGAGTGGGTAAAAAATGAGTATGGTGGTTATCACGAGTAGACACGCTACCCTCGAGTATAATAAATTACAAAGTATAACCTTAAATATATTTAGAATAAATCAGTATCACATCTATCATCACACAGCTAATGTACGTGTAATAAAAGTAGTCGTGTCGTCAGTACTGGTCCAGCAAACCAGCCTTTTGCAGCGGCTTAAAACGTCTGAATTATCTTCAAATATAAAAAATAGCGAAAAGACACTCCATTATTTTGTATAGGTTATCTGTTTAATTCACAAAGTTCGTAAAAACACTTTAAAACGAGAGAAAAACTGTTAAAATCCTCGTTCACCTTCTCAGCGTTTGGTAGCGAGTGACGTCATGATTCGAATTTGCGCACGCAATGCGCGCGACCGGGGAAACGTAGGGAAACTGAATTTCCCGGAACACCTGTTAGGAATACTTGTATTAACCACAAAGTGTACTTTTGTTAGTATTTGGAATTTACCAAAAGTATAACAGCATGCTACTGCTGCAACAAGAATATACTCATAGTATATTAATCATGTATTTGTAACACAGTAAAAATAGCTGTAATGTACTTATAATACATTAAATATATACTTTCATTTTAGTAATTACTGTCAGGTATGTACGTTAGTACACGCACAGCCCTTATGTTTTAAGTGTATAAATGGCATAAAGTGCCATAAACCTAATACACTTAAAATTGTGCTTTTGTACAATTTGATTATAACTAATTGAATGCACTTAGTCCAAAATTAGTTGTTCCAAAATAGCAAGTCTGGAGCAAGTACACTTATACACTTTAGTATACTTTGGCTTAATATACTTAGCATACTTCTTTTTACTTGGGTTTAGTTTCAAATTACGGGACGGTTGTAAATTTTGTACATTTAAGGTTTTAATTTAAACGCGATCGTATTTTTTTTTTTTTTTTTAAGAAACATGAAAACCGCGAGCAGCGCGTGCCTACCTGACTCCGCCGCCGATGAGGAACAGACAGGCGCTTCCTTTTATCCTTTTATCATTCGCCAAAGATTCGAGATTCTATCTTCTGTTCATCAAGAAATAAACATACAAAAAAACACAGAGAACCGATTACAAATTAATCTATTTTAGATCTTCTCCCATTAAATCCTGCTGGAGCTAAATTCTTCAGAAACCCTGCTTGCAGGTGTTGTGTCGAAGTTGGTTCCCCCATTGAGATGAGTTTCCCCACCCCTGGTAAAACGGCGCAGTGCGCGCGCATTCAGAGCAAGGCTTGCCCGACAGAGGTTATGCGCGTACCACTGAGCTTCCACATTCTACACATTATATATATATATTTTACAAATAGAATCGTTTTCTTTGGTACTTTTCCATAGGATATTTTAATTGTATATTGATTAATTTTATGCTCAGTTTGGGTTTATTCAGATGTGATTTTGTAACCTAGCGAGCTGATATCATGGCATTAAATGCAAACTATCTCGCATTATTATTATAATTATTATTATTATTATTATTATTATTATTGTAGGAACTGTATCTGATGAGTCTCTATTATGGCACATATGTTTTTTTTTATTTAGATACTGTCCGATACTGTTTTTCTTATATTCTCTAAGTAAAGAGGTTTCCACACCTATCAGATTGTTGCTACTGATTTGTTTTCACACCACAAGTGAATTAGCTCAGTTTTATCCTTTTAATTATGTTCATCATTTGAAGGGAAACACATCCAGATGGATAGAATTGTCCTCGTCTGATAGTGTTTCCACCCTGCTTCTGTTATGATGTGAATAACTTCCCTCAGGTATCAGACTTGTGTTTGCTGACACAAAGATTTATTTAATTTCCACTAGATGGCGCTTGTGTATTTAAACACTTGCTTCTTTAAATACATAGATATATACTCAGTAAAAAAAAGAAACGCTGTCCCTGCTCATCTGTGTGAACGTGCATTAGGCATGCTGCAGGGAGACAGAAAGGACAGCTGAACATCCTCGCAGTGGAAGACCACGTGTAACAACACCTGCACAGGATCGGTACATCCGAATATCACACCTGCGTGACAGGTACAGGATGGCCACAACAACTGCCCGAGTCACACCAGGAACACACAATCCCTCCATCAGTGCTCAGACTGTCCCCAATAGGCAGTCCATGAGGAGGAGATGCACTGCAGTACTTCAAGCAGCTGGTGGCCACACCAGATACTGACTGGTACTTTTGATTTTGAGCCTCCCTTCATTCAGGGACACATTGGGAAACATTTTTAGTTTATGTCTTATGGTGTTGACTCTTTTAGTGTTCATACAAATATTTACACATTCAGTTTACTGAAAGTAAAAACAGTTGAAAGTCAGAGGACGTTTCTTTTTTTGCTGAGTGTATGTTTATATATTCATGTTCTAAGTAGAACATGAACGTGTATGACTGTGTACGTGACAAATAAAATTTGAATTTGATTTGAATTTGAAATTTGAATTTAATTTGAATTTGAACGTATTGTGGCGTGGGCGGGGCGGCGGCTGACGACCAGCATGCCTTGCGGGGATGTCGGTGTATTCACCATGATGGGGAAAGGTGTTTGGGTTAGTGACTTCGGCCCTGTTGTGTTTGAGGGGGTGTAAAAACGCTACATTGGTGTCAGAAGTGGGATGGAGAATAACGGGTTCGAGCACACAAAGGAGGACCTTCTAAAAATCCAAGCGGGCCGCCGAGTAGCGGAGCGACTACTCGCGCAGAAGAAGCGCTTTCCTGGCGGAGCTAGCGCGAGCACACCACGTCCACCAACGCGGAGTGGGAAGCAGAAAATCCCGGCGCTGGATCTCGGGGCGGAGGCTGGCGCTGGATCTCGGGGCGGAGGCTGGCGCTGCGCCGGAGCAAGATACAGCTCCGTGCGCCGCTAGCCGGCAAAGCGACCTGCCGCTGCGCGAGGCCGAGCGCGCTGAGCCCATATCGGCGGCACATCGCGGCGGAAGAGCCGAGCGACCGCCCGCAGCTCAGTGGCGCTCGGTTCGTGAACCTAGCCGGGGACAGGGCTACCCGTCGCACCTAGGCAACGAGCAGCTCTCCGACGTTTCGCGGCGAGGCGACGGCGCGGGTGACTGTAAGGAGGCGCTGCGCGAGGTCGAGCGCGCTGAGCCCATAATGGCGGCACATCACGGCGAAAGAGCCGAGCGACCGCCCGCAGCTCAGTGGCGCTTGGTAGGTGACCACCGGGGACAGGGCTACCCGTCGCGGCTAGGCCTCGACACCGCTTCCGAGATTCCGCGACGACGCCGAGGCCAGGGACCGCCGGACTACCACTGCAACCTTCTCAGGCCTGAGGGACAGCCGGACTACCGCTTCAACGTTCTCAGGCCTGAGGTTTAGCAGCCGCTAAACTAGCGCCGGGTGGACGGTTGGGGAGCCCCGCGGGGCTTTACATCGACTGTGTGCTGGACGGCGTCTTACTGCGGGCGCTCGTGGACACCGGCTCCACTGTTTCCCACGGGTTGTGGAACTGTGAACCGCTCATCGCCAGGCAGAAGGGCCCCACCCAGCGCTCGCGGGCACCGCTGCAAGACTTTTGAGTGGGGGCACCTATGGGGCGAATGGGCGTGGACACTCACAGCCAGCTCGGCTCTCCGATGTCATCTACCGGGTGCGGTTGGCAGGGCGGGCACGAGTTTTGCCCCACCGGGACCGTCTTGCGCCTCAGCCGCACGCCGGGGAGACATCGAACTCTGTGAAGGCCGGACCGCCTCAGGACTACGTTCGCGTTCATCCCTCACCTGCCAAAGGACGCCGGCGTTCCCACCGCCAGCGCCGACCGCCTCCACGCCTCCAATACAAAGTTCGTCATGGTGACCAGGGACGGTCACAGCTCGGGTGGGGGCAGTGTGGCGTGGGCGGGGCGGCGGCTGACGACCAGCATGCCTTGCGGGAATGTGGGTGTATTCACCATGATGGGGAAAGGTGTTTTGGTCAGTGGCTTCGGCCCTGTTGTGTGTGAGGAGGTGTGTGACGTGTGAAATGTGCTCCAGTTTAAGCTAGTGCTGAATTGGATATAGGCTCCTGAGTGAAGGTGCTGCTCATGCCTTACATGCTGTGTGCTAAATAAAGTACTCTCAGCCATTGCATTGGGTAGCAAATAAGCTCACTCGTCTCTCCAGCATTCCTTCCGGCGTAAAAACGCTACAGTATGAACATGTTTAGGGTTAAATCTCTATCTTAATAAATGAAATCATCATTGAAAAAGTGCATTTTGTATTTACTCGGGGTATCTGTGTGTGATATTAAATTTGCTTGATGATCTCTATTACGGTTTCCTATTCAGTTGCTATTCTCGCTATTGATGTCTAAGGGACAATAGAAATTTGACATAAGAAAAAAAAAAAAAAAAAAAAAGGATTAATAAATGCGCTTTATAGCGAATGAGTCACTAAGGGACCATCTAAAAAGTGCTTGACCAAGACAACAGAGTAAGATTCAACCAAAGTTACAGAAGAATACCTCGCAGCATATTAAACATATTGCAATGTGAGGCTATAGTTTGGATAATTTGTTTGTTTAATTGCTTCATTATTATTTTAATATACATTTTCATATAAATGATTACACATTGACACTTGTTGTGCCAATAAAACACGGATAATTTGATAAATAAGAGTCAGTTTTTTGTTATTAAATTTTTTAAAATCATTTAACAAATGATTTTAATTATAAAGTTATGTATGAAGACAATTACACTTTGAAACAGTTAATTTTGTGTACTAAAGAATAACAATAAAATAAACAAAATTCAATAACTTTTTTGCTATAGAAGTTACACACGTAAAACAAATTGCATTTATAGTCCAGTGTATTATTGCTACCAACTGCAACCATTCCTCTTTGTTTATTCAGTATGATACATTTTTAAAAATATATATTTAAAATATATTCCATTTATTCAAATTTTTTTTTTTTTTACACATGTAATACCAGAAAAATCATGCTGAATATAGGCTTCAGTGAGTTTCGCTTCTGTTGCACATTGAGAAGAGCGTGTAAAAGCTTAAAACACTATTATTAATATTTTCTGGGAGTATCAGGAATCTCTCACATATCAATATAAGGAAATCATGAACACTGATACGAAGACGTCGCATCAGACAGCCACTCCGATACATTAGCGGGTAGTAAAATAAAATAAAATATAATAAAAATTTAATTGTCCACGGAATCCCGATGGTTCGGCTTCCATAACACCCGTATCTGTCAGTATTAGTTATTCTTACATGAACTAATTTTACTTTGTGGTAGAAACAGGGGCGGACTGGGACCAAAAAGTGTCCCTGGACTTCCTGGCCCACAGCAGCCCACACCATAATACATTGGCTCATTAATGTAGAGATAGATTTTTAACACCAGTAACTAGTATAAAAATATAACACAATACAGAAATCAATGCTTTATTATAAACATATTATTTGAAGTATCACTGAACATATATTGGGTCATATTAGTAAAACAAAGAAAAACAAGGGAAAGAACATCAAGACAAACAACATATAAATCTATAAAGACAATATTTTAAAAGGAATGGCAATAAAACTGAACTGGTAAGCTGAAATAAAATCAATAGCAGCATTAGCTCACGCTAGTAAACTAGTTACTTATTTTAATTATTATGGTAGTCAATATTAATTTGAAATTAAAGTGAGAAACATTATTTTGAATTAATATTGACTATTATAATAATTACTAGTACGAGTTAATGCTGCTACTGATTTTATTCCAGTTTACCTGCTCAGTTTGATTGTGATTCTATTTACTTGGCTCTGGTAGATCAGGGGGTTGGTGTTGGTCATCATCAGCAGGCACTGGTTCATCATCACTGACCCGCTGCACTTACAGCTTACACTGATGAGTGGTGTATCTTATACACTGATGAGTGGTGTATCTTACACTGCATCATGATGATACCCCTGTGAAATGTTCATGATATCTCACAAACAAAAAGGCCAATTTATTTGTCTTTTCCTCATAAAGTGTTTAGGTGAAATTCCACCCATACTGTACAAGTGTGACAAATATGCAAAGAAAAAAAATCAGAAAGGGGCAAATACTTTTCCATGGCACTGCACATGTAGTCAGATTGTTCCACTGGGATGAAACTGTGCCAGGTGGAGTTATAGCACAGTTTCAGAATCATACTAACTTTACACTGTTTCTTGTTTCTTTGTTTTACAAATATGACCCAATATATGTTTAGTTCACTTTTTTATTTACGTTTTTGTTTGTGTTATATTTTTATACTAGTAGCTCAGTAGCTCAGGGGTAGCTCAGTGGTTAAGGCATTGGACTATGGTTCGGAAGATCCCAGATTCAAACCCACAACCACCAAGTTGCCACTGTTGGGCCCTTGAGCAAGGCCCTCAACTGCTCAGATGTGTAATGAGATAAAAAAAAAAAAATGTAAGTCGCTCTGGATAAGAGCGTCTGCCAAATGCCTAAATTTAATGTAAATGTAGTATTTAGTGTTTTTAAAAATGAATCTCCACTTTAATGGTCCAGTGCAGGGGCGGACTGGCCATCGGGAGCACCGGGACATTTCCCGGTGGCCTGACGGTCGTTCTGGCCTGCCGGCTGCCGCTGTGCAGACGATCAGCCTGGCATGTGATAGGCTGGTGTATAACTACGAATTAATTAACGGATCTCTCAATCTACGAATCTGGCAATGGAAAGGGAGGGGAAGATTAGAAGATCAGGAGGGAAAATTACACTCCCACATCACATGACCCAACGTCAGCGACGCACTGCCTAATATCTGGCTATATCCAGAGACAGGGTATATCTGACTAAATCGTTTAAAAAATGGAGCGTAAACGCAAAGGAGGAGCAGAGAGGAAGCGTAAAAAAAGGAAAAAAGCCCTGGCCGCAGACGCAGCAAGCTGCTGCAAATTCCCAGCCATGTTCGCCAGTAAGGAAACAGGTCGGTCAAGATTACATCTACATTATATTTATAATAATTTGGCAGACGAACACTTTCATCCAAATCACTTAGATCATCACAATCGATAAAACTAAACCAACAAACGAGCAACAATATGTAAGTGCTGCTGTGCTGTGTCAAGTCTCGTTTCGTCTGAAAAGGTGACGAAGGAAGCAGCAGTAGCACTAGTGCTGTAAATGCTCCTGCTGTTGAGCTAGAGGTGGTGGACAGTTCAGCGTTTGAGTCAGAGCAGGGACCTTCAGGTAAAGTTAAAGATAAGCAAAACTAAACATGCAGGCAGCAGGCTATACTTTTTAAACAACATGTGCTTTTTTATGATTTATAAGATCAGTAGGACTGTGATTTTGGGGACATACAACTGATGGCTGCACAATTATAAATACAGATTATTGAACACGCTTATTTCATATTGCAGAGCAACTACATGTGCAGAGTGAGAGAGAGGAGTCAGGGAAAGATTAAGGAGACAGTGAAAGCCTTTATATCTCTTTTGATTATTTTGCCTGTCCACAGTCTAAGGATTTAGATTTTTTTTTTTAAGTATCACCCAATTCAAACGCCTACTGGTGTACTAGTAGTGCTAATTACTTACTGTTTACTCTTACTGGTCTGTTCCACATAATGCCATAATTGAGTAAACATTGTTATCTGTTACTTACGCTGTCATAGGTTTTGTTAAGTTTATTTGTGTTTGTGTTTCTGATGCATTTGATATACTAGAGTTGAGCACTGAAAATACATAAAATGTAAATATTTCAACATGTGAATGTGTCTCTTATTATCTCTTTTAAACAGCCAATTTTCTATTTGTCATTGGTTTGGTAGTATAAATGGTGTATTCCTAGTGAGTTGTTAAGGGCTATTTTTTTTATTCATTTATATTGCATCTGGTAGTCTACCTGTTACAATAATAGGGTTAGCCTACAAGTTTATCAGTCCAGTAGATTACATGAATAGGGTGGTGGTGACTGCAGCAGCAGAGGTGGCCTGGGAGTGGAGTCAAATTCCCGGCCTGAATTATTGTCCCAGTCCGCCACTGGTCCAGTGTATTATGATGTGGGATGTGGTGGGCTGCTAGATCCAGCCTCGCTGTCCCTGACCGTAATGTTAGAGCCGTCAGAGCGGAACTGGAACTTTCCTTCACACCAAACACAGAATCTGTTTATTTGAAGCATTTCACAGCATTTACCTCTAAAGCTTTTTCTTATTTTCGTGTAACTTTCAGCTCCACCTTTTCTTCTTCCTCCTTTTCATTCTTTAAAATTATTATTAATTTGCTCGAAGAAATTCGCTGCATCGAGAAAGATTCAATATCTCTCCCTCCATAAACAAAAAGTGAAGGTGTCTAATTAATATTGAGGGAGGGCAATACATCCGCTTTATTTGTAATGTTGCTCATGGCAGCGTAACAGCCCGTTAATTCATGCTGGTGTAATGAAGTAATGTAGTGATGCCCGTTCTTTTATTTCCTGCATTGTCAAGTTATAGTACAACCTTTCGGGTCGATCCCGCACTTAAATCCAACTAAAAACTACTGAAAAGAAAACAAAACTCAGGCTCTATATCCCAGCTTACATTTCGCATTCGCGTTCACACACACCAGACCTCATTACCCACAATGCATCTTCCACACTGGACTACATTCCCGTAAACAGCTGTCGTAAATCAACCTCTCTCTCCCGCAACAACACGCTCTTTGTCGGCAGCGCCCGTGCGATCGACGCACTCATCCATAGGAAATAGATGCAATATTAGGGTCTTCGTCATTTTATATATACGGGTATTTGCGTACTGACTGGGCCAGACCACCGGGAAAACTCCCAGTACACCAGATGGCCAGTCCGCCACTGGGTAGAAAAAATAAGTTTGTCAAGAATGAATTTGGTTCATTCTCCTGGAGTAATGTGGAGACGTGCTGTCGTTTTTTTTACTCTATCTATCTATCTATCTATCTATCTATCTCCCTAAGGAAACCCACCAAGCACAGGGAGAACATGAAAACTCCATGCACACAGAGACGGGAATCAAGTCTGGCTGGGAATCAAACCCAGACCCTGGAGGTGCAAGGCGACAGTTTTGTGCTAACCACTACACCACATGAGCGATTGCTCATGTCTCATGATTGAACTAATAACTAATTACCAGTGTAAAAAAAAAATAGTTGTTGAACTTAGTGTTAGGTATAAAGGTTTACTCAAACACACATAACAGGGATATTAAACATAAGAGATCGATGCTAACACAGCATACTTCATGTCTAACACAGCTTTTCCAAATGTAAATGTATATAATGTTGAATATTAAACATTAAAGCAAGGAATCAAAATGTATGCATTTGCAATTATAAATAAGTACCATTTAAGGCTATAAAATATAACAAACAACATAAAAAAAGTGTGTATGAATTTGAGGAGTCTCATACAGGATCGTGTTTGCCTCAACAAATAAACTTACAATCTGTTTCTCATAATTTCAGTCTGTGGAAGCTAAGCTTTCATTTCACTATGAAGAAAATAGAGCAACAAACATACTTCATAAACCTTCCTACTGACAAATTATTTAATGCTATAAACTTCTGCGTACGTCATTAAATAAATTATGAGCTGTTATAATGATAAATAATAATAATAATAATAATAATAATAATTTTCAGATAAATATTTAGAAACGTGCATATGAAAAGTTGTGATGGTTTTAGTCACTAAGTAGTTTTCTTGTGCTCAGGCTCACTTGGCATTGGACAAAGTATGAAGTACTTGCTTGTCATTAGACCACCAGAGGGCGACACTTTAATTTGTACTACTGTTTCTGTTATGAAATTAGTGTTTTTCCTTCAACTAATGTGTGTGTAAAAAATGATACTTAAGAAACATATGAATTATGTCTCTATATCTCTGTTACACATACAAAGAAAATAAGAAACGTTAATGTTTTGAGAAGTGTGTGCATGTTACTGTGTGCTATCGACTTTTGAATCAGATTCCAAATCCTTAAATAACCCATTGTGGTTGGTTTTAAGGATGTTATAAAGTTCTTGTTTCGCAACTCTTCCTGTTGAGTTGAGACATTCGTACAGTTCTCTCATTTTCTCTTGATGTGTTGACATTGCTCGAATGTTGCTGTACATTTCATTAGTAATCATCTTCTTGCCTTTTAAACAGTCCGCAACCTCCATTACTGAATTAAATCTCTGAATGAGCGCTGCTCTGTGTTTATCCACAAATTCAGCACCTGCAATTCAGACATTAAGCAAATTATTGTAACCATGAAGCAAAATGTAAACAGCATATAAATAGCATCGACTGCGTCTGGATTCAATGAATTAATTAAAAATAATCAATTTATTTGATACATTAAATAAACCTGTAAAACCTATTACTTCAGACACACAATATTTATATTACATTGTCAGAGTCTGACAATTGTTTGTAGTATTATTTTATATAAATATGTAAATATGTATTTAAATTTGTGTTTTATAGGAAAATGCATGACCAAAAATGTTTGCACTGGATCGGTTGGTGGTTCAACTAAGGTTATGATCACAGCCAGTGGAAGCTGAATTTGTGAAAATAGGAATTGTTTAAAAAAGGAAAAAAACTGCATTGCACCTGAAAATAGTTTTTCCGTCATCTGCTGTATGCAGAACTACTCAAAAGAGATTTTATGTGTTAACATTGAATGTAAATGATAATTTAAATCCATCGAATTTAAGCAAAGTAAATGTTAACACAGTGAACCTTTATATTTTATCATGTGTAACACTCCCGTAGCCAGAAAAAGAATCAGAAAAACTATATAATAAAACTATATAAGCTACATAGCCTTTATAAGACTCTATTTTTATTTAAGTGCACGCACAATGACTACAAAACGTTATGATTTTGTAAAATAATGAAAGCAAACAGGGATACAGCGCTATTCTGTATCAGTTTCTGTGAACTTGAGCGCGTCAGAAAATGAACTAAAACTCTGTGTATACTCGCTCACAGACGTAAAAAATATATACTTACAGAAAGCAAAATGTCTGCTTTTATATAAACTAATGGGGGAAAAATCATCTTATGTAATTCGTATAAAACATGGATTACTGGCACATCCACTGCTGCGGAGACGACGTGATAACATGATTACCTGCATCACAGCCGAAACCAAAGACATTAACTTATCAATGAATTATTAAAATGGCCAATCAGTTTTCTTGCTGTTTTCCCCCACGCATTCATAATCATTAGTCTAGTTCTGCCGGTGCGGTGTTTCTTATCCCCCCCCGTTAAAACGGCGTATTCAGAGGCTCGCCCGCGAGAGGTTGTGCGCGCGCGGTCCACTACACAGCAAAAACATAGTATTAGTATATTACAGGTATGACTGAAATGCAGCTTTGTTTTAGTCATAATATTCACCCATCATAAAGAGGGGTGACATACAGTATACTTGCTGATTAAACACTGCATTTATTTTAAAAGTGAAAGCGCGCGCGATGTGAGCAGATTTAACTATTTATAAATTAAATAATTACTTAATTCTGGACCTAAACAGCAAAATGCACGATGATTATTATTTTTTTAATTATTATTATCATGTTCTTTAGCTGTTTGGGTTCAGCATTGAATAATTACTTGAAACTGAAGCGCTTCATGTAGATTTATGTCACGAATCATTTTATCATGCAAAGATTATTACATTGTGCTCGGACCACTGGGCTTTTGCGGATCGGGAAGCGCACCTCCAAAATTGACATTTTTACAGTTAAAAATAAAAATGTTTTTACAAGCTCTTGAGCTGTTGTTTTAGCTGTTTTCTTTAATAATAACAATAGACAGATAGAAACAGAAAGTCTGTCTAAAAAAATAAACAAATTGCAGCCGTTTTGCAAAATGTCCCTTTGCGACACCTGGCGGTCATTTCACAAATTACTTTGAATTGGGCCTGATTTATTTTGGCTGTTGCCATTTGGCCGCGACAGAGTGCATGGCAGTCATAGACATTCCCCTTGAGTAACCACTGTACATAGATTTCAGCTCAGCATTCAACAATATTATCCCCCAACAACTGATCGGAAAGCTGAGCCTGTTGGGCCTGAACACCTCCCTCTGCAACTGGATCCTAGACTTTCTGACCAGAAGGCCTCAATCACTACAGATCGGGAACTGCACCTCCAGTACCACCACACTGAGTACTGGGGCCCCAAAAGGCTGTGTGCTCAGTCCCCTGTTGTTCACACTGCTGACTCACGACTGTGTAGCGACACACAGTTTGAATCACATCATCAAGTTTGCTGCTGACACGACTGTGGTGGGTCTCATTAGCAAGAACGACGAGTCAGCGTGCAGAAAGGATGTGCAGAGGCTAAAGGACTGGTGTAAAGACAACAACCTGTCTCTAATTGTTGACAAGACAAGGGTTGTTGACTTTAGGAGGACAGAAAGCGACCATCACTGGCTCTTCTATGGAGATCGTCGAAAGCACCAAATGCCTGGGTGTCCACCTGGAGAAGGACCTCACCTGGTTCCTCTACACCAGCTCCCTGCACAAGAAAGCCCAACAGCGTCTGTTCTTCCTGAGGAAGGCCCAGCTTCCACCACCGATCCTGACTACCTTCTATAGAGGAACTATCGAGAGCATCCTGAGTGGCTGCATCACTGTCTGGTTTGGGAATTGTAGGCAATACCCTACAGCGGATAGTCTTACACTGTCACTTTGTTGCTCTTGATTGCACATTTATCACCTTGGTCCTGAAGGAACGTTCTTTTGTTTCACTGTATACTAACTATATATGGTTGAAGTGACAATTAAGCCTCCTTGACCTTGAATAAACAAGTGTATAAAGGTCTTAACTCTGCCACTCCACTGATACCAGCCACTGATAAATGTGCTAACCTGTCAGAAAGACCACACGAGGCATCCACACCTCCTGCCCCTTTTCATCCAAAAGACTTAATGTGACTTGTTTAACCTCTTCACTCAAAGTTGTGGCCATAGTCACAATCAAAAGTCTCATGCTAATGAAAAAGATAATGTAAAGATTATTCTAGAAGTCAACCATGTTTCTAAAGTTACAAAGATGATAATAAGCCTTTTGTATAACGACGTGAGCAGTTTTAATTTACCTCTGGTTGGGATATACAATCACACTCAGTAGTTTTACAGCACGGTCTGTATATTTCACCAGGAGTCAGAATACATTTGGAGCTTGTCATAATGTATGTGTTGCACTCCTGTCTTTTCTGTACCTGCAAGACAGAAAAACAAATAAAATTATAAACCTTAAAAAAATCACATTTTTAGACCATAACTAAGATGTCTTATAATGCAATTAATTTTCAATAAACATGAGTATTAGGAATAAAGAAGACCGAGATATATTGTTAAACATAATAAGCATGCTTTAAAGCAGATTACCTCCTCCACTGGGACATTCCCTGGCACCAGATGGATGTTAAGTTTAATCATTCCACTTTGATAGAACAGAAGAACTTGTGCTTTGATGGGATGTGCTTGGAATAGCCATTCTTTTATGATACTAAAAAGGTAGAGATGCTGAATATCTATGATCACGTGTGTGTTTGTTACTTTTAGTGGCTGAATGATCTCCACATTATCACCAGTCACATGTGCCACAGTCAATTTGGCCAAGTCTTCACCTGTAACATAATATATATTTTATAATACAATTTTGGTATACATTTAGAATTTCCATTTGGGATTAACGCGGTACCCTCTCTCTAGCTCTTAACTTCTTTAACTGTTAATGTTAAATAAAGACAAATCACAAACAATAATATAAATTTAGTGATGAGGTCAACAATTTACAAGATACGGTTTTATTTACTTTCTGAATAATTTGAATAAGTCATAATTTGTAAAAAAAAAAAAAAGGAATACTTTAATAGTACTTTAGCAATTAAAAACCTTTGGTGTATAAAAATACATTTGTATGTGCAATATATTTGCTTTTGTGAGCAAACTGTAGCAAATCTTAGAGCCCTTAAATAGGTTTAATGGTCAAAGGCTTATGAATCCATGCTTTAAGTTGTTTTGAAATTGATAGAAAATGCATCTTTTACTTCTTTGTTAAATTGCACATAATAATGTGTCTCTAAATTGAACTCTAAAATGAAAAAAAAAAAAAAGTAAACTCACGGGTCTCACAGTGTGGAAGGTGCAGGAGATGGATTGAACCTTCAAGACATTTAGTACTGTACAGAGGTCCTGCAGGCTGCTTTTGTCCTAATGCATCCAAGTGACAAGAATTCCATGATGCTATTCTGTACAGCACTTTCACTTCATTTCAAACACACGGAATCCGGGATAAAATGTATTGATAAAAAATGGTAATTATTATATTTTTTTTTCAGAAGAATTCTTTCCAGCTTGCACTGTTTTATATGCTGTGCTGTTTTAATTCCCAGCCTATAACAATCCTAACAAGGCCTAACAGATCACAGTCCAGTGGTACTAGAGGCCAAAGATTGGCAACTTATACTGGGTAACAAATTATCATTTAAACAATGTGCCCAGTAATGGGTAAACTTTAGACTGCAAAATCATTAATGGCTTTATATTTTTAAATGAATTTAAAAGTTTTGATACACTGTTGTCCTCCAGAAGAAGTTGCATAAGCTTAATTTTTTTTTCTTTACTTTCTTCACCTTTGGCTAGTACTACCTACTAAAGATGGAAAAAAGTGTGCCAATTAATGATTCCAAAATAATAATAAAAAAAATTAAACAATTTATACATTTGCATTTAAGGTGATGAAACATTGTCATTCCGCTATAATCCTACAGGTGGTGAACTCTAAATTAGTCACATACTGGCAGCACAGCATCGTGTGCAAATTATTGAATTGGGAATACTGAATATTGAATTGGAACATTTATTATACAAAATGTATTTGAAAACAGTTATCGTGATAATATCAAATCAGATGGTCTCTGGTGAGTACCATCCTTACTACCTTAATTTTAACTTCAGGGATTCCCCCTAGCGGCTGCACGCTGCAAGCTATGAAAATGCTCTTCCTTACCTGTAGGGGGCAGTCGTGTTTCAGTCTGAAGTATTGTGTGTCTACTGAAGCCGAAAATGTGTTATCTCTCACATTGACAGCAAGTGACAGAGCTCATAAACGTGTCGAGCTCTATCTGTAAAAACTAAAATGTATTTATTCTTCATTTTCTTCTCCTTCAATGATGATACTTCGTTAACTGCGCTTTCTTCATTCAGTATTATTAGTGGTAGTGGTAGTAGTGCTCCGAATTTATTATTATTGTTATTATTGTAACGCACCCGCGCGTGTATGCAAAAAGACGAAGTACAACAAAGAATACAAAATGTATATGTTAGCCTAAAACATTATTGTTTTTTATTGTTTTTATGCGCTTTAAATATACACTTAACAATAAACACTGCTTTGTGCAAAGTGAAAGTGAGTTGCGCGTGCGGCTTTTTGATCAAAAGGCTGATAAACGCGTGCGCAGATATGAGCAGATTTATCGATAAAACTACAGACATGAGATGAAACAAACACAAAAATATATATGCTACTCTCTGAATACAACACGACAGCACGCAGAATCCCTGCACTTCCTCCATCCGTTAGTAGTAGTCAAAATGCTGGGTTTCTGTAAACACGTCGTTGGGTTGTTTATGCTGGATCAAAATTCTGTTATTTCGAGTACTTTAATCACACTGTTGGGTTGCTTTTGCTATGAATACTAAAAGTGCTGTATGATTAAACTTAATGCAAAAAATGGAAAAATAAATGTTTCAGTTTCCTCCCTTTTGTTCAGGTGTTTATGCAGTAAACCCATGGGTGAAGACGATGATTTAAGAATTTAATTAAACAAATATATACTCAGCAAAAAAAGAAACGTCCTCTGTCTTTCAACTGTTTTTACTTTCAGTAAACTTAATGTGTAAGTATTTGTATGAACACTAAAAGAGTCAACACCATAAGACATCAACTAAAAATGTTTCCCAATGTGTCCCTGAATGAAGGGAGGCTCAAAATCAGAAGTACCAGTCAGTATCTGGTGTGGCCACCAGCTGCTTGAAGTACTGCAGTGCATCTCCTCCTCATGGACTGCCTATTGCGGATAGTCTGAGCACTGATGGAGGGATTGTGTGGTCCTGGTGTGACTCAGGCAGTTGTTGTGGCCATCCTGTACCTGTCACGCAGGTGTGATATTCGGATGTACCGATCCTGTGCGGGTGTTGTTACACGTGGTCTTCCACTGCAAGGATGATCAGCCGTCCTTCCTGTCTTCCTGTAGCGCCGTCTTAGGCATCTCACGGTGCGGACATGGCGATTTATCGCCCTAGCCACATCAGCAGTCCTCATGCCTCCCTGCAGCATGCCTAATGCACGGTTACGCAGATGAGCAGGGACCCTGGGCATCTTTCTTTGAGTTTTTTTCACAGTCGGTAGACAAGTCTCTTTAGTGTCCTGCGTTTTTACAACTGTGACCCTAAATGTCTACTTTCTGTAAGCTGTTAAGGTCTTAATGACCATTCCACAGGTGCATGTTAATTAATTGGTTATGGTTAATTGAACATGCATGGAAAACATTTTTTAAACCCTTTACAATGAAAATCTGTAAAGTTATTTGGGTTTTTACAACATTATTGTTAAAATACACAGTCCTGAAAAAGGGACGTTTCTTTTCTTGCTGAGTATATATATAAGTGCCATTTTAATTAAAATCCTACATTTTAATGGTTAGTCATTGGTGCATGGGCGTCAACACACACGTTCTGTAATATTCCATTTAGAGCCCTTTACTTAAGCATTCTCTAGTTAGTAAGTAAATAAGTAAGTAACCAAATAAAAGAGAAATTAATAAATAGCTTTAAATTGTACTTCAGCGTAGTAAAAGTATCCTAGCATGAGTTAATATATAATGAAAATATTATGTATAAAGTAAATCTAATTTATATATCCGTGTTTAATTAAATTCACATTTAATGGTTAGTGATTGTTGGAGACATTTACACTATTTTTGGGGAAGAGCTTGGCTTGTACAGGCTACTTTACACTGATCAGTCAACATCCCGCCGTAACCAGCAGATCAAAGCAGCAGTTATCGGCTATGACACGTAGCTTTCTAAGTTTGGAGGCCAGGGTTGGTTGGTTGGAAGCACGTTGAAACACACACAAACTCTCCATGCACACACACACACACACACACACACACACACAATCTCTCGGTGCAGATAGACCATGCAGAGAACAACTGAACAACAGGTCTTCACTTCGTAATACACCGGGCCATAAATAAAAATTAATATTTAGGCCTAAAAAAGATGCTTTAAAATTAATCTAAAATTAATTTATTGGCGTGTACAAACCCACGGCTCGCACTTTCACTTAACAAAAGGCAGCGTTTTGATCAAAAGGATGATAAATGCCTGTGATTTATCGATAAAAACGCAGACATACAACCCCCCCTCTTTAGAAAAACAACAAACACAAATTATACAGTAGGCTACTCGCTAGATAAACGCTGGCTTTTCCAACATGCCAGCGCGCTCCAATGTGAGCCGATTTGTTCAAGTCCACAAGTGGTTTGATCGGGACAGTATATATATATATATATATATCTTTATATATAGATAGATAGATAGATAGATAGATAGATAGATAGATAGATATACACTCAACAAAAATATAAACACAACACCTTTGTTTCTTTCCAAAATTCATTCCAGATACACAATATTACTATTTCTCTCAAACATTTTTCACAAATCAGTCTAAATGTGTGATAGTGAGCACTTCTGCTTTGCTGAGATAATCCATCCCACCTCACAGGTGTGCCACATCAAGATGCTGATCTGACATCATGAGTAGTGCACAGGTGTACCTTATACTGCCCACAATAAAAGGCCACCCTGGAATGTGCAGTTTTGTCTCACAGCAAAATGCCACAGATGCCACAAGCATTGAGGGAGTGTGCAATTGGCATGCTGACAGCAGGAATGTCAACCAGATCTGTTGCTCGTGCATTGAATGTTCAATTCTCCACCATAAGCCGCCTCCAAAGGCGTTTCAGAGAATATGGCAGTACATCCAACCAGCCTCACAACCGCCGACCACGTGTAACCACACCAGCCCAGGACCTCCACATCCAGCAGGTTCACCTCCAAGATCGTCTGAGACCAGCCACTCAGACAGCTGCTAAAAAAATTGGTTTGCATAACCAATCAATTTCTGCACAAACTGTCAGAAACCGTCTCAGGGAAGCTCAACTGCATGCTCGTCGTCCTCATCGGGGTCTTGACCTGACTCCAGCTCGTCGCCGTAACAGACTTGAGTGGGCAAATGCTCACATTCGATGGCGTCTGGCACGTTGGAGAGGTGTTCTCTTCACGGATGAATCTCGGTTTACATTGTTCAGGGCAGATGGCAGACAGCGTGTGTGGCGTCGTGTGGGTGAGCGCTTTGCTGATGTCAATGTTGTGGATCGAGTGGCCCATGGTGGTGGTGGTGGGGTTATGGTATGGGCAGGCATCTGTTATGAACGAAGAACATTCATTTGATTGATTGGCATTTTGAATGCACAGAGATACCGTGATGAGATCCTGAGGCCCATTGTTGTGCCATACATCCATGAACATCACCTCATGTTTCAGCAAGATAATGCACGGCCCCATGTTGCAAGGTACACAGTTCTTGGAAGCTGAAAATGTCCCAGTTCTTGCATGGCCAGCATACTCACCGGACATGTCACCCGTTGAGCATGTTTGGGATGTGCTTGACTGGCGTATACGACAGCGTGTACCAGTTTCCACTAATATCCGACAACTTCGCACAGCCATTGAGGAGGAGTGGACCAACATTCCACAGGCCACAATTGACAATCTGATAAACTCTATGCGAAGAAGATGTGTTGCACTGCATGAGGCAAATGGTGGTCACACCAGATACTGACCGGTTCTGAGTCCCCAGACCCCCAATAAAGCAAAAAACTGCACATTCCAGGGTGGCCTTTTATTGTAGGCAGTATAAGGTACACCTGTGCACTACTCATGATGTCAGATCAGCATCTTGATGTGGCACACCTGTGAGGTGGGATGGATTATCTCAGCAAAGCAGAAGTGCTTACTATCACACATTTAGACTGATTTGTGAACAATGTTTGAGAGAAATGGTAATATTGTGTATCTGGAATGAATTTTAGATCTTTAAGTCCATCTCATGAAAAATCGGAGCAGAAACAAAGGTGTTGCGTTTATATTTTTGTTGAGTGTATATCTATAAATTATATTATAATATATAATATAATATATTGTTCATTCATGTCTTCTGGTGATGGCGACACATTTTTACGTTTTAAATAAGATATGTTGACATATTTACGAATCAGGACATTTGCATAGTTAACACTATCAGATGATAAGGTAACCTACTATCAGGTAATTAAATTAATTTTATTTAAGACCATTTAAAACAAGGCATTGCCATGTATTTTATTGTTTTGTCCCTGTTAAGACATTACAAAAACTATATAAGAAACTTATGAGTTTTAAAGCACGAATTTGGGCATCTCATTTTATCCTTATGAAAATAATATGAAGCACATATACACACATTCATCATGAAAGATCTAATTAGATCTAATAACTAATTATATAGAACTCTTTGTTGTACTTGGTCCGGCTTTTAGATAAATTCCTTCCATGCGCCATGTGGCAGATATTCAGTGAAGCACAACACATTTATTTAAATTCCCCAATGTTGCTTGCGGCACGCCGCGCTCCAATTTGCGGCATCTCGCGTGAAAACACACATTTTTAATGGCCACATCTTTATTATCTACATTTAATATTTATTTAAGCATTTTCCCTCTAAGATTAATAAAGTTCTTTGAATCTTAAATCATTCTGTACTCATGGATCCATTTAATCTTTACATTCATTGCTATAGCCTTGATGCACAGATCTACCTCAGCAATAAATATAACTAAAAATACCTGGGAAATACACTGCCATTTAAAATACTGTTGTTATTTATTATTGGGTTACAGCAAGCAAAGAAAGTAACTAAGGAGATTTATAATTACTTGAACCTGTAAAGATAGTGCTAAACTGTCAACTTTGTGGAAGAAAAATATAAATACATCACTTCTGTAAATAATCTACTGTAAAAACCATAGATATGTTTGATAGTGAAAGTAAGAGCATTTTACACAACAGCTGTGTGTCTGTAGGAAAACCACTTGTTAATGAAAAGGCTTCAGTTTGATAGAGAGTATAAAGATTGTAATTCATGCTCTCGATGGAAAAAGTTCATGTGACCTGGTCCAGAGTGACCCTATTCCAGAGCGATGGGCGTGTCAGGGTAGGAAGGGAAGCGCATGAAGCGATGCTCCCATCATGCATAGTGTCCACTGTACAAGTCTCTGGAGGCACTTCAGTTGCTCAGGTCAAGACTCAGCAACGTTATGCAGCAATAAAATTAAGTCAGCTGACAACCTGAATGTACTGAATCACCAGGTTATCACATCTATAGAGGTTGTCTCACCTGATGACAACTATGATACTAAGTTAATACTTAAAGAAATTAATGACAACGTTAAATTAATTTATAAATCGCATATGAATTATACATGAATCGATGAATAACATGTAATCGAATGTTTTAGTACAGTGTTGTCATTTCTGTCTTTATTGTTAAAAACATGATATCTGTTTCCACATTTCTCAACCAGCCACTGAAGAGCCCGTCCTTCGCTCTCAATGTGTCTCTCTATGGTTGTGTCTCCTAAAGAGTCTCCAAATGTAAAGAGCACCATAGTGTGACTCCAGACACTCACATTGAGGAGGCTCAGGTAATGAACTAAAGATTTTCTCTGTTTTTCCCTAAAGGCGAAGTCTAAACTCACAATCAGCAGTACAGCGTGTGGACCTGGAGGACACATGTACATGCTGAGTACAATCTCTTCAAGTAAACCAGTAGTGATGTGGCTTTCACAAATTTTATTTCTCTGCCACCCTGGAGCTTCAACCACAGTGATGATCCTTCCTGCTACTAATCCTTGTCTCTTCACACTCTGGTCACTCTGGTCTAACTCAAATTTTTCAGTGCCCAGGATAGTATTTCCTGATGAACTTTTTCCAGCATTCCTATAACTAAGCAGCACAATTCTCACTTCTGAGAGATGGTGTAGATCTGTAGAACAGAAAAAAAGACATTGAGTCTTCGTAATAATTAGTATCTAAATTAAAAAAACATAACTGTACTGGGGTATATCAAAAGTCACACTGCATGGTCAGCAATTAGGAACATTTTGTAAATGCTTTTTGTAGCCAGGTCTGAGTCTATTAATTCTTGTTTGGAGATTTTAGCCAATTTTTACTTTTAAAAGTCCTGTGAGATTCCCTGGCTGTCCTGTTTGCACTGCTCGTCTGAGGTCTACCCACAGATTTGCGATGATGTTTTGGTCAGGGGACTGTGAGGGTCATGCAAATCTTTCATCTTGAGCCTCCTGAATTAACGCATTAAGTATATTGTGGCGTGCTTAGGATCATTATCCTGTTGTACAAACAATCCTCTTTTTGTATGTTTTTATTTGTGTATTTGTGATGTTCGCCTTCAAATTTAGCTGGAATCTATTCAAATCAGATTTTGCTAAATATTCAGGTCCTTCAAAGTTTTTGGGTCTTCCAGACTGCAACTTAAACCCCACCGTTCCTGTTAACTGCAATTGATTAATTCTTTTACTAACTATGATCTTCTCTTATAGGCTTCTCCTGCATTGTGGCCATCAATTATTGTCCTTCTCAGAGTGCTACGCAGTTGCTTAGAGGAGCCCATTTCTCTTGATTGTGGGGAGAAGGTTTAAGGAGTCATAGTATTTATAAAACTTCAACAAAATGCTATATCTGGTGATGATTGTGAACAAGCTAACAAACCTAACCAATTTTAATTTGTGCAGTTTTCGAATCTTTTAGGGTGCCTTTTTTTTTTTGCATTGTGCTTCTTCGCTTTTTTCATTTTCTATACTGCGTATCCTGTAGAGGGTTGCAGGGGGGCCTGGAGCTTATCCGAGGGTATTTGGGAACAAGGGAGGTCACAACCTGGATGGTGCCCATCCATCACAGGACACACAAATACAATGGAAAACCAATCAGCCTAACCTGCACGTCTTTGGACAGTGGAAGGAAACCTGCCAAGCACAGGGAGAAATAGCATACCCTGCGCACAAGGACATGAGGGAGTCGAACCCTCGACCCTGGAGGTGTGAGGCCACAGTGCTAACCACTATGCCACCATGCTTCTTTTACTTAGATATTAGAAAAAATAAAACAATACACTAAACTAAACCAATGCACTAATCTTGTTTAAAATGTGAAAAGGAATGCTCCTTAACTTAATGTCATTTAAAGTTCGGTTCTTCTTTTACTTACTTTACTAATCTTATTTTTTAAAATTATTTGCATGCCACTTTACACTCACCTAAAGGATTATTAGGAACACCTGTTCAATTTCTCATTATACAATTATCTAAGCAACCAATCACATGGCGGGGTGTGTTCCTGGTCAAGACAATCGCCTGAACTCCAAACTGAATGTCAGAATGGGAAAGAAAGGTGATTTTAAACAATTTTGAGCGTGGCATGGTTGTTGGTGCCAGACGGGCCGGTCTGAGTATTTCACAATCTGCTCAGTTACTGGGATTTTCACACACAACCATTTCTAGGGTCTACAAAGAATGGCGTGAAAAGGGAAAAACATCCAGTATGCGGCAGTCCTGTGGACGAAAATGCCTTGTTGATGCTAGAGGTCAGAGGACAATGGGCCGACTGATTCAAGCTGATAGAAGAGCAACTTTGACTGAAATAACCACTCGTTACAACCGAGGTATGGAGCAAAGCATTTGTGAAGCCACAACAAGCACAACCTTGAAACAGATGGGCTACAACAGCAGAAGACCCCACCAGGTACCACTCATCTCCACTACAAATAGGAAAAAGAGGCTAAAATTTGCACGAGCTCACCAAAATTGGACAGTTGAAGACTGGAAAAATATTGCATTGTCTGATGAGCTTTGATTTCTGTTGAGACAATTCATATGATGGAGTCAGAATTTGGCGTAAACAGAATTAGAACATGGATCCATCATGCCTTGTTACCACTGTGCAGGCTGGTGGTGGTGGTGTAATGGTGTGGGGGATGTTTTCTTGGCACACTTTAGGCCCCTTAGTGCCAATTGGGCATCGTTTAAATGCCACGAGCTACCTGAGCATTGTTTCTGACAATGTCCATCCCTTTATGACCACCATGTACCCCTCCTTTGATGGCTACTTCCAGCAGGATAATCCACCATGTCACAAAGCTCCAATAATTTCAAATTGGTTTCTTTAACATAACAATCACCAGATCTCAACCCAGATCTCAACCCAATAGAGCATCTTTAGGATGTGGTGGAACGGGATGTGGTGGAACGGGAGCTTCGTGCCCTGGAAGTGCATCCCACAAATCTCCATCAACTGCAAGATGCTATCCTATCAATATGGGCCAACATTTCTAAGGAATTCTTTCAGCACCTTGTTGAATCAATGCCAAATAGAATTAAGGCAGTTCTGAAGGCAAAAGGGGGTCAAACACCATATTAGTATGGTGTTCCTAATAATCCTTTAAGTGATTGTATGTTCCATATGCAGAAAAGCATGTCCAGAAGAGATTTATTCTTTCTATGCCAATTCAATATGCCAGCAAGAAAAATATTTTATTAATTAAAAAATGACTTTTATTTTTGTTAAAGAAATATGAACGCCTTAACGAAATGACTTACACATGTCTTTTTCACTCTCCCATGAACTGCAGTCCAACCGCATAACCAGCAGTACAGCGTGTGGACCTGGAGGACACATGGACACACTGAGCACAATCTCCTGCCTGAGCACCTGCTTTATAGCTTTATTCCTCTGCCATCCTGGAGCTTCAACCACAGTGATCTTTCTCCCAGCTATTTCTCTCTGTCTCTTAACACACTGTGCACTTCCTCGTAAGTCAAAGTCCTCTTTTCCCAGGATGGTGTTTCCAGCTGTACTTTTCCCTGCAGTCCTACCGCCCAGCAGCACAATCCTTACTTCTGAGAGAAGGTCCATGCCCCCTGCAATCATAAAATAAAAGTTGACACTCAAAAATAACACATTCATTCAATTATCATATTAATTTATTTAGCATTACTGTAAATCTTGTTCAAAGTTAAAACTGGAAAGGGCATTTGCAATATTTAACATTAATATATTCCAGCATGGTTCACACAATACTTCATGTTGAACAATGTGGTGATTTCAATAGATACCGGTACATTACCTTAGATGTTTCCTTCATGATGCATGGGCAGGGGCATATTCTACTTTGTTATAATATGGCCAAAATCTACCTCAAACTCCAAAACAAATCACAGCCCACAGATATGACCACCATGGACTATGGTTACAAACACTGCACTATACAGTCACATTCACCTGAGTTTGCTCATAAACACCTCTTTGAAATCAGTCACACCCTTTATAAACAGACTCTTTACTTATGCTCACTGCAAAGTAATAGCTCAGTTTGATCATGACTGCTATTATTAAAGATTTATATTCCGTATTATGATTGACTCATGTTTTGACCTTTTTTTATTCTCCATTGGTTGGTTTTTATTTTTGGATCTTGGAGTTGCCTGTAGTATCCGGTTTGCTCATTGACCAGCCTTCTGCCTGGCTCTGTGTAAAATCTCGCTTCAAGTCTTGTGTCATGTCTCCATTTAACTGCCTGAATGGATTTTATTTTAAAAAATAAAGAAAGAAATTAAAAAGCGTCTATTCTGAAAATTGCATCTGCCAAAGTGCAGGTAATCATTGCCCAATGCAGGTGATCTGATTTAAATAAATTTTAGTTTTCTGTTGTATAAATATTATTCATGTGGTCATCATAAGGTATTTAAGGTATTATAAGACGAATACTTAGTGACTACAAATTCTTCAAGAGAAAAGATACAGCCACTTCTGTATAGTGGATTCTCCTCCATCAGTAGCTTAATTGTCACAAGAGAAGCCTTACCTTCCCCATGGCATGGTATGATGTTTTCACAATACATCCACATGAATATCAAATCACTATGCAAAGTCTTGGCGTCTTGACTTGCTTAGACAATTTTTTATATCATGTTAGATGATATATGCTTGGCCTTCCTTGCTGTGGATTACTTCTGTTGACTACTGCAGTGGTTTCTGATCTTCGACAGCTTTTAAACTCTGCCACCAAGTATAACATACTACCGCTATGCTCAGCCTGTCAACTTGTCAACACCCTTGACATTTGTAAAAAAATAAATGGTAAAAATGGCAAAAATACATAAATAAATTATATGCCCAATTACAATCCAAAAACTTACCAGACATGTTACTGCAGGCCATCTTTGACTACTTCTCTGTAATAAAACAAACAAACATTTGACTTCATCTTTAAACCACTACTTATATTTAAAATATTTAGTGGTAAAACAAACATGTAACAATGATATCTAATCTAATATAACATAACATAACATAGTATAATATTCTATAAAACAATACAGTGAAATGCTATACAGTGGGCTAAACCAGCATAAATCAGAACAGTCTCCTTATGACCTGGGGACAGATAGTAATGTCGGGAAACCGGCATGTGACTTCATTAGGTAGCACCAGGTAGATAGAAGCAGGTAGATAACAACTTTGGCTCTTGACGAAGGCGGTCGCATCTGCTCTCCCTCCCTTATCTCTCCCCGCTTGCTTCTCTTGTCTGTCTGTCTTGTGAATACTATTCAGAGACTCTCTTCGCCTTGCTCTTGAAAATAAAGAGGAATATGGATTTGATCCAGTGGTCTCTGAATGCAATTGACACGATCTTCTCGACGAGAAATGTGGGTTCTGGGGAACCTACTTGACCTGCTGGGACGTTTGCTGCTGGATACACGATGGACGGTTGGGAGAAGTGGCGCATTGTGTGCCTGGCCGCACTGTCTCTGGAGGATGTTGAAGATATCTACCTACTCGGAACTCTGATAACAGGGATTCTGCTGATTGGATTAGGTGGGATACTTGGATATCGAAAAATTTTAAAAGCAGTCAGTCTCAACCCCAAGAGACTGGCTGGCTGGGAAATAGTGGTGACGAGAGCTGTCAGTAATCAGACTGTGGTTCTGGACCGCAAATTGGATAACATCTTGGTGAGACTAGCAGCTATGCAACGTGATTTGGACAGACCTGGAGACCAGTGATGGACATTAAATATCTGTGAAATTGGCAGATATTGATCGAAACCTGGAAAATATGTTTTTCTTTTTCGGCTGCCCTTTTTCTTTCCAGCTACTGCATTTCAAGGCCGTCGCTGGAGACATAACTAACTCCCCGAAGACCAAGATAACGAGACGCTCTGAAATCCTACTCCCTCCCCCCTCCAAGGTCACCTGGCGTACAGGCTTACAAACTGACACGCACACACATAACAGCTACAGATAGACACTCTACCTTCCCCATATCCAACTCCTTCGTGTGCTTATTCCCTTCAGTGTGGGCAGGCGGAATTGGGACCAGCGCTCTCTAGCTGCAGGGACTGGAGCTGTTTGCCTACATTGGACATTTCCTATCCCCTGTACCCTCATCGTTGCAATGTTTATGTCTTGTTACATGTTTTTATGTGCTCGTTGCTGAGGTATTTTTTACCCCTGATCGCACACTGCCCTTTTCGAAGGACAGTCTGGGAGGGGCTTTTTTACCCTCGTTATCCTAATGTATCTTATTCCTTATTTTCTATGATGGCGCCGGTTAGGTGGCTGCCGTCGCGACTCTGTGGTCGCACAAAATCATTTCACTGCATATTGTACTCTGTATGATTGTGTATGTGACAAATAAAATTTGAATTTGAATTTGAAGGTCGCTCTGGTCTCAGTATATTTTCAGTTTAATTAGAATGTACTTAGTTATATGTTTTTATTTATGCATGTTCAACATCACAAAAGTTTGTGTTTGAAGTCTCGCTCTTCTGTGCATTCAATGCCGTAAAGCTAATGTACTTATAATACATTAAATATATACTTTGATTTCATTAATTACTGTTAGGTATTAGTACAGGTATTAGTTACAGCCATATACTTTAAGTGTACTAAGTGAACTTAAAGTTGTTCCACTTTAGCACACAAAAGTACGCTTAATACACATAAAATTGTGCTTTTGTTCAATTTAATTACAATTTAAATGCACTAAGTATAAAATTAGTTGTTCCAAAATAGCAAGTTGCAAGTATACTAGTCATTAGTCTGGCTGCATGTACACTATAGTATGCTTTGGCATTCTAGGATTTAATATACTTGGCATCCTTTTTTTCCACTTGGGTTTAGTTTCTAATTACGAGACGGTTATACAGTTGTGTACATTAAGGGTTTTGATTTAAGAGCGAGCAGCGCGTGCCTACCTGACTCCGCCGCCGATGAGGAATAAACAGCTGCTTCCTGTTGTGTCGAAGTTGGTTCCCCCATCAGGATGCGTTTCTTAGTCCGACCCCCGTGAAAACGGCCCAGGGAGCGCGCATTCAGAGCAAGTGTGCACTTCAATCGGCCTGAAGTACCCTGGGAAGTATACTTCACAAGGTGTTCAGCCACGTTAAGTGTGATTCCAAACCGCAGGGAGCGAAAACGTTCAGTTCTAAAGGATCTGCTAACGGTGTAGGGAACGAGTGAACAAGTGGAGTTTATTTTACCGGAAATGGGTATGAAAAATGTCCCATAAGTCATTGCGTCTTGCTGGAGTGTGAAAAAAAAGGAGCTCGAAAAAGTGTTTATACATTTTTCATTATTATCGAGGACGACATTACATTAAAGGGACATAATAAGTCACATTTTAATGTATTCAGGAAATCCTTAGAGGGTTATAAACAGTTCAATTATATGCTTTATAATGGTATCAGATTTTGTTTCAATAAATATTCAATATTTAATATCCGTAGTGTTTCACGGTAGCAGCCACAGGTATCCGAGGAGCCTATGTTACCATGGTAACGCACCAAGGATGTGACGTCAGCGCGAGTGACTTCACAGAGTGTTCCAAATGGTGGAATTTTGTCGCGGGAAGTTCCCTTCACTGACATTCACTGCAAACGGAGCAGGGAGTAGGGAGCACTCTGTGAGGTACACTTCGGAATGGAACGCAGCCCAAGAGGTCACGCGCGTACCACTGAGCTTCTACAGAGCGCGGTAAAGGCCAAAAGTGACAGTGTTAGCGGTTTAATTCCTGGAATGAAAGAGACGGAAAAGTTCACGCGCCTTGAAAACGAAACTCATCATAACATGCGTTGAATTTATTATTATTATTCATTCTACACACAACCTATGGGTTATTATACTTGTTTTTTTCTTTTATTATTATTATTATTATTTTTATTATTATCTTTTTTTTTACAAATGGAATCCTTTTCTATGGTACTTTTCCATAGGATATTTAAATTTTATATTGATTTATTTTATGTTCAGTTGTTGTTGTTTTTTTTTCAGATAGATGTGATTTTGTAACCTAGTGAGTTAATATCATGGCATTAAATGCAAACTATCTCGCATTATGATAATAATGATGATGATGATGATGATTATTATTATTATTATTATTATTATTATTATTATTATTATTATTATTGTAGGAACTGTATCTGATGAGTCTCTATTATGGCACATATGTTTTTCTTTTTTAGATACTGTCCGATACTGTACTGTTTTTCTTATATTCTCTAAGTAAAGAGGTTTCCACACCTACAGTATCAGACTGTTGCTACTGATTTGTTTCCACACCACAAGTGAATTAGCTCAGTTTTATCCTTTTAAAAATGTTCATCATATAAAGGGAAACACATCCAGATGGATAGAATTGTCCTCGTCTGATAGTGTTTCCACCCTGCTGCTGTCATGATGTGAATAACTTTCCTCAGGTATCAGACTGTTGCAGCGAATCTCTGAGTTACATCATTCTACCACTAAGTATGTTCATAAATTCATGTTCTAAATAAGTAGAACATAAACATATAAACATATTTAGTGTTAGAATTCTATCTTAATTAATGAAATCATCATTTAAAAAGTGCAATTTGTATTTACTCAAGTCATCTTTGATATTAAAATTTGTTAGTTTGTAATCAGTTGTTATTATAGCTATTGATGTCTAGAGAAATCCAACATATGAAATAAAAATTTTAAAAAGTACATTGATTAAATAAAGGCTCAATAAATGTACTTTATAGTGAATTAGTCACTATGGGACTGTTTTAAAAAATGCTTGACCAAGATAACGGAATAAGATTCAACCAAAGTTACAGAAGAATACCTCGCAGCATATTAAACAAATTGCAGTGTGAGGCTATACAGTAGTTTGGATAATTTGGTTGTTTAGTTAATTTATTATTATTTTAACATACATTTTCATATAAAGTATTACACATTGACACTTGTTGTGCCAATAAAACACAGCTAATTTGTTAAATAAGAGTCAGGAATTTTTTTTTATTTAACATTTCAATTATAAAGTTATGTATGAAGCCGATTGCACGTTGAAACAGTCTATTATGAGTACCTAAGAATAACATAATTAAATAAAATTACTTAACATTTTTTGCTATAGAAGTTACACGTGTAAAACCAATTGCACTTCTCAATTCTTCTCCAGGGTCCGGGTTCGATTCAGGCCAGACTCGATTCCCGTCTCTGTGTGCATGGAGTTTGCAAGTTCTCCCTGTGCTTGGTGGGTTTCCTCCGGCTACTCTGGTTTCCTCCCGCAGTCCAAAGATATGCAAGTTAGGCGAATTGGCATTCCCAAATTGCCCGTTGTGTGTGTGTGTGCCCTGTGATGGATTGGCACCCTGTCCAGGGTGTACCCCGCCTCATGCCTAAGCCTCCTGGGATAGGCTCCAGGTTCCTGCGACCCTGAATACAGGATAAAGTGGTATAGAAGATGAGTGAGTGAGTGAACATATTATTTATTTATGTAGGTTACACTTGTAAAACCATTTGTGTTATAATCCAGTCTATTATTGCTACTAACTGCAACCATTCGCTTTTTTTATTCAGTTTGATACTTTTGTAAAAATATATATTTTGTATATACCATTTATTTCAATAACCTTTTGTTTTTATGTGACGCACACATGTAAAACCAAAAATATATATGCTGAATATAGGCTTTAGTGCATTTCAGGGCATTTTGTATTAATTATTCTTACATGAACCTTCTGTGGTGGAAAAATAAGTTTGTCAAGCATGAATTTGGTTCATTCTCTTGGTGGAGACGTGCTGTCGTATAGGCTTAATGTCTATGTAGTCCACTTTCTATATTTAAAAGATGTTTTGAGAAGTAAATATGTAAAACAGTATAGAATATACAATAGTCGTGGTGTGATACAGTGTACAGTCAGATTTATTGTTTGTGTGTTTTACAATGTTTATTAAAAAAAACATCAACATAAAATACATAGACATAAAACTTTAAATCCGAACCAGACACTAAATTCAATATAAATAAAACAAATTTCATATTTAAAAAATATAATAAATAGAAACAATATTGTAATAATAATAAAAATAAAATAAAAACAGGAAAACCTGAAATAATAACACACATACACGGAGCTCACTCAACTTACAAACAAAAAGAACATCATATCCTTTTTAAAAATTAACTTTACTATAAAATGAGGCATTTTCTGTGGTCATCGTTTTTTGTTCTTTGACTACAGAAAAAAAAATTATCAAAACATTATTGTGCTCATTCTGTCTTAATATTGTTTAAGCAGTGTGCATCAAAGACTATAATGCTACAGGATTAACACACTGCACTAAAATCTTTATATTGAATTATAACAATTTTTTTTTAAATAAATAATCTAGTTAGTTCAAAGTCACTATAGCACAACCATATCAACAGTAAAACAAATAACTCCATAAGAGCTTTGTCTTATGATTTAAATAATTTGCTTTATTACCAGTGTAAAAGAATAGTTGTTGAAGTATAAAGCTTTATTCAAACACACATAACATTTATCCAAGGCAAGGAATCAAAATGTATGCATTTGCAATTATACAGTATAAGTACTGCTTAAGGCTATAAAACAAAACAAACAACATAAAAGAAAGTGTGTATGAATTTGAGGAGTCTAATACAGGATCGTGTTTGCCTCAGCAAATAAACTTACAATCTGTTTTTCAAAACTGCAATCTGTGAAAGCTAAGCTTTTATTCCACTACGGAGAAAATAGAGCAACAAACATACTTCATAAACCTTTCTAATGACAAAGGTTGCATTATAATGTTTAATGATACAATAATAAGTAAATTATTTAATGCTATACGTGTACGTCATTAAATAAATTAGGAGCTGTTATAATAATAATAATAATAATAATAATAATAATAATGTTTAGATAAATATTTAGAAACATGCTTAGAAAAAGAAAAGTTGTGATGGTTTTAGTCACTAAGTAGTTTTCTTTTTGTCAGGCTCATTTAGCAGTGAACAAAGTATAATGTGGCACATTAAGGAAAAATATACAGTATAAAGTACTTGCTTGTCATTAGACCACCAGAGGGCGACACCCTAATTTGTACTACTATTTCTGTTACGAAATCAGTGTTTTCCCTTCAACTAATGTGTGTGTAAACAAATGCAACTTAAGAAACATATGAATTATGTCTCTATATCTTTGTTAGAAACATAAGAAACATGAATGTTTTGAGAAGTGTGTGCATGTTACTGTGTGCTATCGACTTCCGAATCAGATTCCAAATCCTTAAATAACCCATTGTGGTTCTTTTTAAGGATGTTATAAAGTTCTTGTTTCGCAACTCTTCCTGTTGAGTCGAGACATTCGTACAGTTCTCTCATTTTCTCTTGATGTGTTGACATTGCTCGAATCTTGCTGTACATTTCATTAGTAATCATCTTCTTGCCCTTTAAACAGTCTGCAACCTCCATTACTGAATTAAATCTCTGAATGAGCGCTGCTCGGTGTTTATCCACAAATTCAGCACCTGCAATTCAGACATTAAGCAAATGATTGTAACCATGAAGCAAAATGTAAACAGCATATAAATAGCATCGACTGCATCTGGATTCAATGAATTAATTAAAAATAATCCATTTGTTAGATACATTAAATGAACCTGTAAAACCTATTATTTCAGACACACAATATTTATATTACATTGTTAGAAATTTATTGTTTGTAGTATTATTTTATATACATCATATACATTTTATATACAATCAATCTTTATACATCCATGGACACTATGGACAATTCCACGCACATCTACCTTCACATCTACACTACATGTTTACGTTTACATTCTGAACCATTGCACACCAAGACACTTTTTTTCTAGGCATATTTGCACACTATCTTTCTCCCAAAAATATAAAAATTTCACAATTTCTTAAATGTTTTTGTACAGTATATTTCTATTTGTACAGTATATTTCTATTTTCGTACAGCATATTTCTATTTTTATTTCTATTTTTTTTTATTTTTCTATCGTATTTCTTTTATTCACATTTATTACTTATTATAAGCTTTAATTCTTTTTTTAAGGTCACTGGAGGTCGTGTAAGCATTTCACTACATTTCGTACTGTGTATGACTGTATATGTGACAAATAAAATTTGATTTTGATACATATGAAAATATGTATTCAAATTTGTGGTTTATAGGAAAATGCATGACCAAAAATGTTTTCACTGGATCGGTTGGTGGTTCAACTGAGGTTATGATCCCAGCCAGTGGAAGCAAAATTTGTGAAAATAGAAATTGTTTAAAAAAGGGAAAAAAACTCTATTGCAACTGAAAATAGTTTTTCCATCATCTGCTGTATGCTGAACTACTCAAAAGAGATTGTCTGTCTTACCATTGAATGTTAATTAATTATTTTATGTTAAAGGGGTCATACAGGCCTACATGCACTTTTTTAAGCTGTTTGGACTGAACTGTGTGTTAGGAGAGTGCGTACACAACCACTCTACGATGATAAAGAGCCGCCCAGTGATTTTCTTTTCATTTATTACAATAACATGCCCCTTCTGAAATCAGGCCAATCACAAATGCCTGTCGATGTGACGCCACACCGCTCCTACACTAGTTGATTGACACTGGTGTTTTAGTAAAGACCCGCCCCGAGTGAGAAGAAGCTGTCGGCCATTGTTTTTCGCCGCTGGAGCAAAATGTTGCCTAAGCGAGTGTTGTGTACAGTTGTTGGGTGTAATAGCGAACACAGCAGTCGTCATTCACTACCTAGGGTTAGAGACCTAGGGTACCTACCTAGGGTTAGTGACCTAGGGTACCTACCTAGGGTTAGGTATCTGAGCCACTGAGGACGCAGTGGCTGAATTTAGTTTTTAAAGCTAACGTCCCCGCCGATTTACCTAAATGCGTTCATGTTTGCGATAATCATTTTTCACCAGACTGCTTTATAAACGCGGGTCAATATGAAGCAGGTTTTACTAGGAAGCTGCTCCTGAAAATGGATCTGTACTAACGCTTCGTGTTCCTGCTTTATCTTCACCAGACTCGGTGAGTGTAATTTATTTTACTATGAATCTTTGCAGATCGCCTTTTCTAATAATCACGATGAATGCGGAGTGTAAGTTAACTTTCACTCTCATAGAACATGGTTATGGCTTCTTCTCTGTGTACATTCGTCTCTATATAATCCCTAATCGCCCGTTTATATTAAACAATGCATTAAGGTGATTGTCTAGTTGCAAACTGTGTACGTAGTCGGAAAACTATATTATGCTTACCTTTGTAACGTTAGATGGTTTATAACGATGTCTGTCGAAGATTAAGAAGTCATGTAAACACATCAGTAAACACATCGCGTTCGTATCTCTCTCGGTAAGCTTCTCCGCTCTATGTTGTTGTTGCTCGCGGCAGCGCAGCCCGTTAATTCATGCCCATGCAGTGATGAGAGACAAATCGAGTCGATGCATGTCCATTCTTTTAATTTCTGCATTGTCAGGCGATATTACAAACTTCCGCGTAGGTTCCGTACTTAAATCAAACCAAAAACGACTGAAAAAAACAGGCTCAAGCTCCATATTCCATAGTTTTCCAGTTTGGACTGCATTAACCACAAAGCACAGCGTTGTGGGCAATGCTTTGTGGGTAATGCAGTCCAAAGAGGTTGCCCGCACTGGACTACACTTCTGTGGCTATACCCCACGTGTCACGCCCCACAGAACAGGGGGGGGGGCGGGCTCAGCAGAGGTCATGAGCATTTAAATTAGCATGTACTGAAACAGGTCGCTGAGAACAGAGCTAGTTTTTACCAGGTAAAAGTAGTGTTTTTTTTTACACAATAATTTTGAATTTTTAATTAACGTATAATACAAACTTTTCATTAGGACCCTAAAGATCATATTAAAATTTAATGAAAAATGGGATATGTAGGACCATCACAAGTCTCATTTCACTATATGAGAATGCTCAGCTGGGGTGCAATGGTTAAGGCATTAGACTATACTGTAGTTCGCAAGGTCGCAGGTTCAAACCTCACAACCACCAAGTTGCCACTGGTTGCCCTTAACCCTTGAGTAACTGCCCTAACTGCTCAGATGTATAATAAGATAATGTAAGTCACTCTGGATAAGAGCATCTGCCAAATGCTCAAACTTGATGTAGCAAATATGTTGGACTACGGTTCAAACCCCACGACCCTGTTGGGTCCTGAGCAAGGCCCTTAACCCTCAACTGCTATATACTGAAATAAAAATGTAAGTTGCTCTGGATAAGTGCGTCTGCGAAATACCTAAATTCATGTGATGAATTTGTGGTGTATTGAGTTGTAGTGTAGTAATGCTGAAGAATTGCCAGTTATTTAGCTAGCTATTCAGCGAGGTGCTATATATGACATAATCATAGTTGTGGCTTAATAATTTAAAACATATATACACCAATTTAGATTATATATAAAGATTTAGATTATAACTTACGTGCATCTAATCTAAGGCCTTCTCTCCTTTTTATCTCCGTCACCGTCTCATTTGATCTGTTTTCCACTTGTTTCCTTCTCTTCTCCATATCTTTTATTATCTTTTTGTCCATTTTCAAATGACAGCCTCCATTTTCTGCCACCATCTTCTCTATCTTCTCCAGCAGCTCTGTGACCTGAGAGTCATCATGCCTCTTCTTATTGGTAAAAACATGATATCTGTTTCCACATTTCTCAACCAGACACTGAAGATACTTTTCTTTCTTAGTGTACTGCTCTATGGTCATGTCTACCAGAGCGTCCCCGAAGGTGAAGAGAACTATCGTATGAATCCAGACTCTTTCAGTAAGAAGCTCCAGATATCCCTCTAATACATTTTGCTCACTCTTCCATGATTTGACATCTAAACGCAGGACAAGGAGAACAGCGTGTGGACCTGGAGGACACCTGGACACACTCAGAATAATCTCCTGTTTAAATTCCTCAGTAGAGTTTCTTATAGATTTATTTCTCTGCCATCCAGGAGCTTCAACCACAGTGATCTTCCTCCCTGCTACGTCTCCTTGTCTCATAACACACTGTGCAGTTCTCTTTAAGTCAAACTTCCCTCCGCCCAGGATGCTGTTTACTGATGAACTTTTCCCAGCATTCATGCTGCCCAAGAGCACAATCCTCACTTCAGAGAGATGTATCTCACCTGCAGGACAAAAACAACATAAACCCTTCCTGTCAATGTCTTCAGTACTGCATAGTGGTGGGAACTCAAATCCATGAGTTTTGGTAGGTTTACTTACTGACCATATAGATTGTGCAAAAATGTCATCTATAATCAAGTTCTGTAACAAAGTGCAAATGCTACTGTGCTTAAATTGTGCTGTAAAGGTGTTGAGAGAGCTCTTTGCTCCTACTCATCATGAGATGTTTCTTGTGTAACAGCTTGGTGTTTGTTAACCTGCATCCAAACGGTTCCCCCAGAACTAGTACCCATCCACCCTGCAGTGTGTAAAGTCCCTTGGGGTCACAAGATGGCAACCAAAGACCTGAATCCACCACCCAAGATGTTTTGGGATTTAAAAGAGCGAAACATCTACAGCTGACAACCCAGCAGTCGACATGGTGTCACTGGTGGAGGTTCATCTGGCAGTTATCGCTAGCAGGTGGCTCACCTGTGCTTACAGCTTACTGAGTTAATATTAATGGCACATCTACATTCCATGTCCATAGTTAAATTGAAGATATGTCTAATTGAAATGGTTGTCATGTTGAATATATACAGGTGAAACTTGTACCAATTTTTTTTGAATATTTTGCAAAAGTTCATTTATTTCAGTAATGCAACTTAAAAGGTGAAACTAATATATGAGATAGACTCATTACATGCAAAGCTACAGTAGATGGTCGTTATTCAAGTCGATATTTGTCATAATTGAGATGATTATGGCATACAGCTCATGAAAACCCCAAATCCACAATCTTAGAAAATTAGAATGTTACATGCAATCAATAAAACAAGGATTGTACATAGAACATATCGGACCTCTGAAAAGTATAAGTATGCATATGTATTCAGTACTTGGTTTGGGCCCCTTTTGCGGCAATTACTGCCTCAATGCGGCGTGGCATGAAAGCTATCAGCCTTTTGCACTGTTGCGGTGTTATGGAAGACCAGGATGCTTCAATAGTGGCCTTCAGCTCTTCTGCATCATGTCTCTCATCTTTCTCTTGGCAATGCTTCATAGATTCTCTATGGGGTTCAGGTCAGGCGAGTTTGCTGGCTAATCAAGCAGTAATCCCATGATCATCTCACCTGGTTTTGGTGCTTTTGGCAGTGTGGGCAGGTGCCCCATCAAGCTCATCTACGGAAGGGAGCATGAAGTGCTCCAAAACCTCTTGGTAGACGGCTGCGTTGACCCTGGACTTAATGGACCAACACCAGCAGATGACATGGCTCTCCAAATCAACACAGACTATGGAAACTTCACACTGGACAAGCATCTTGCAGTGAGTGCCTCTCCATTCTTACTCCAGACTCTGGGTCCTTTGTTTCCAAATGAGATGCAAGAATTGCTCTCATCAGAAAAGAGGACTTTGGACCACTGAGCAAGTTATTTTTTTCTTTAGCCCAGGTAAGATGCTTTTGACCTTGTTTATTATTTCTGGAGCGGCTTGACAAGAGGAATACGACATTTGAAGCCCATGTCCGGGATCCGTCTGTGTGTGGTGGCTCTTGATGCATTGACTCAAGCCTTAGTACACTACTTAAATGGTCTTTTCATAACAATCCTCTCCAGACTGTAGTCATCCCTGCTACTTGTGCACTTTTTTCTTCAAATAACCTTCTATTACTGTGCTTTGATACAGTACATTAAAAGAAACATCCAACTTCTTTTGCAATTACCTTTTGAGGCTTTCCCTCCTTATGGAGGATGTCAATGATGGTTTTCTGCACAACTGTCTGGTCGGCAGTCTTTCCCATGATTGTGCTGGACACTTTGAGCCTAGAATATTGAACCTTTTCACAATATTCTCAGTAATTTCCTGATTTTTGCTGTTTTCATGAGCTGTAGGCCATAATCATCTCAATTATGACAAATAATGACTTGAACCATCTAGCTTTGCATGTAATGAGTCAATCTCATGTATTAGTTTCACCTTTTAAGTTGCATTACTAAAATAAACAAACTTTTGCACAATATTTAAATTTTTCGAGTTTCACCTGTACTTTACCCACTTTATAAGTGCTACTTATGATTTATGGTACTCTGGTATCTAAATGTGCACAGAAGAATCTTAGTTCCACTGGCTAAGTTCATCATTATCAATACAACTTTATCCGGTGTACGGGTTCCTGGAGCCTATCCCAGAAGGCTTAGGGCATAAGGTTTGGTACACCTTGGACAGGGTTCCAATTCGCAGACATTGACACACATTCATACACACACTACGGGCAATCTGGGAACGACAGTTAGCCTAATCTGCAGGTCTTTGTACGGTGGGAGAAAACTGGAGTACCCAGGGAAAACCCACCAAGCAATTGTGAAAACATGCAAACTCCATACACACAGACACCAATGTGAGGATTGATTTGTGTGTGTAAAAACCAAATAAAAATCATCTGATTATAGCTTCTAGTATTGGGCAAATACAACCTCGAATGAACAACATCTAACTTTTATTTTACCATTAGAAAAAAAAAACGGGGGAAAAAACATGGGCAATAGTAAGTACCTCCTTACTGCGTTCACAGGATTTAAAATGATTTAATCAGGTAGCTGCTGCTAATATCAGACCTTGATTAGATACTCATCAGCAGGTGTGCAGACCTTTTTTAAAACAGAAGTTTGGGCAGTTTGCTAGTCTGGAGCATTCAGCTGTGTGTAAACACAATGCCAAGTGAAAAGGTCATAAACAATAATCTTAGAGATTGTTTCTGCACATCAATATGCCATGCAAAGCTGGACAAGAGCTAGATCGCGGACCCTACAGATCTCACTGTGCATGTTAAATGTAAAAGTCCATAACAGCACAATTTGAAGAAGACTGTACAATTTGCTTAGAAGGGTTGCCAAGAGAAAGTCTCTCCTGTCTAAAAAGAAGAGGAGTGCAAAACTCCATCTAAAAAACCCCACAAGGCTTCTGGAACAATATCTTGGGAACGAATGAGACAGAAGTTGAGTTGTCTGGCTTTAGAAACACCTCACATCCAGAAAGACCCCACACCCACTGTCAATCTTGGTTGAAACTGGGCCAGTCCAGATCTCAACCCAATCGAAATGCTCTGGCGGAACCTTAACAGAGCTGTGCATAAGTGAATGCCGAAAAACCTCAATAAACTGAAACAATATTGAAGAAGAAAAAAGAATGGACATCAAGATGATGTGAGAGACAGATGAAGTCATTCAGGAAATTATTACTTTAGTAAGTTATTGTTGATAAAGGTGGATCTACAAGCTATGAAATTAGGGGGTACACACATAAGCACAACATATGAATACAAAATGTGTCTCACGTTTGTGTGATATAATGTCTTTTCTCCTCCTTGACACCATCACCTGCTCTTTTGATTTTTTTCCATCTTCTGTCTTTCTTTCCTCTTTTATCCTTTTGTCCATTTCCAAATGACAGCCTCCGTTTCCTGCCACCATCTTCTCTATCTTCTCCAGCAGCTCTGTGACCTGAGAGACATCATCCCTCTTCTTACTGGTAAAAACATGATATCTGTTTCCACATTTTTTAACCAGACCCTGGAGATACTCTTCTGTCTTAATATACTGCTCTATGGTTGTGTCTCCCAGAGCGTCCCCGAAGGTGAACAGAACTATAGTGTGACTCCAGACTCTTTCAGTAAGAAGCTCTAGATATCCCTCTAATACATTTTGCTCACTGTTCCATGATTTGAGGTCTAAACGCAGGACCAGGAGGACAGCGTGTGGACCTGGAGAACACCTGGAAACACTAAGAATAATCTCCTGTTTAAGTTCCTCAGTGGAGTTCCTTATAGATTTATTTCTCCTCCAGCCTGGAGCTTCAACTACAGTGATCTTCCTCCCTGCTACGTCTCCTTGTCTCATAACACACTGTGCAGTTCTTTTCAAGTCAAACTCCTTTCTGCCCAGGATGGTGTTTCCTGCTGAACTTTTCCCAGCATTCATGCTGCCCAAGAGCACAATCCTCACTTCAGAGAGATGTATCTCACCTGTAGGGCATAAATCACACATAAACCTTTACTGTCAATGTCTTTTATATTTAGTAATGGTAATGTAGTGGATACTGGGAACAATAAGTAATGTGTACCTACAATCCATGTGTTTGAGTGGTTTTATTAAAACATATCCATAACCATGGTACAAAGTCTTTCCACTATAGTTTAAGTTTCTGAATTCTATACCTTAACAGGCCATCTGGAAGACATGGTAACTATTGCACTCTGTTAAGGATTGCATCTTCCATCAGAAGTAAGGTGATTACAAAGGTGGAGCTTTTCCTTACGAACCAAAACGAAGGCTTTTTCAAAGATGGTCTCCACCAGCTCATCCATTGTTTGAAGATGTGTGTCGCCTTAGGTCGAGAATATGTAGAGAGGGACTAAACTTACGCCCAAAGTCTGTTTTCATTACACTATTTTTCTTAGGAATAATAACTATTTTATGACCGCACCTCGTAAGAGAAAGTGCCTTTAATGCTGCAGGTTTGAACAGAGCACAAAACTACTCCCCTCTATCATCCCTCTCCCACCAATCTTCACATTCACTTATCTGTAATATTTTAGGATATAAACATAAGTCGTATAGACATACAGGATTAAAAATAATGAATCAACCACCCTGTAAACAAGCAAATAAATATAATAATAAAAACATGTCTCATGTTCTGTATGATAATTAGTGCAAATGTATAACAAAAAGGTAGAAATCATTGATGTCATAAATTAAATATCTCAAAACTCACCAGAGTCATAACTGAGGTCAAAGGAATCCATCTTTATCTATTTCTCTATCTTTCTTTAACACCTGCAATTCATTTTTAATAGATTTGTTACCATGTTTGATATTCCAAAAACTTGAATATAAATAATATATATTATATATCATAATTATATATCATCCCTGTTTGCACAGGGAACAGTTTGAGAAAGAGAGAGAGAGAGTTGAAATAGAAAAATAGAAGAGAAGTTCCTGTTGTGGTATCAGGAAATGAAAGTTGTATGTTGCTGTGTTGGCATTTATTTAAGGAAATTATTGTAACTTAATAATGTAACTTGCTTATAAGCCACAGCCAGAAAGTCTAAAAAAACATTAAAATACAACAGTAAACATGGGTTACAATGATACCCAGGATACCAATGTAATTAGAGTACTTTAACAGTTCCAAAGTTGCTGCTACACTTTATACACCACATAAATAAATGCCCTTTAGTTGTGTCTAGCCACTTTTTTAAAATGTTGGAGTACAGCAATGCAGAAATGAAAAAAGGGAAAGATAATATTACTTATAATTGCTCCCTTACTCATCAATAAACTTCTTTAGCCCTGTCCTATGCAGATGTTTAAAATTTCCCTAGTGTCCATATTTGTGTAAACAGCTACACTATAACAGATGAAGGTAATCTCTTAGTGGAAACTTACCGGTGAAATGAAGTGTTGCAGGACAGAAAAAATGTCCACATCAGAATAAAGTAGGCTTAAATATTTAAAGTTTTCTATAGCTCAGTATTCACACACACACACACACACACACTGGCACTAGCAGGCAGCTACTGGTTCTCCTATCCTGTTCATTCTATGCTGATTTCTTGGGAAATGAAACACTGAAAAAAGGCACTGTGCTTTTAGGTTTCTTTTTATTCATCCTGGTTTAAACAGCATTCCAGTACAACATTTAACATGTGAGATGTTTTATAAGATAAAGGATAAGACAAAATAAAAGTTACTGTAAAATAAGATAAAATCCAGAGAAAATGATTGTGCCAGAGACAGCTTCAAAAGCAAGGACAGTAAAAGAATATACTGTACAGTACACGCAATGAAGTAGTACATGAAATAAAACACAATAAAAATAAATAAAAAAATCCACAAACTAGGCATAGAATAGACAAGTAAAATGCAACAACCATAGCAATAAAGTAACAGAGTATGATGGCTGTATAGTTCTTTGGACTTAACTGCTATACTTTAAGATTCTTGCTTGTCCTTCAGGAATCACTACCAATTTAAGACGACTCAGAGTTATATGTGTGAAAATGGTGATGTGGCCTGAACACTGTTGTAAAAACAAAAAATTAGGTGGAGCACTCTTCTGGATAAAACTATAATTTCCCTCTCTAACCTTAGTCATCTTATACCAGTTACTGATGGTGTAATCTGTCTGTTCGAACCTCTTGTCGTAACAGAGCTCTATGCAGTTGTAAGAACTCCTAATACTCTACAGGTTATTTCACAATCCGTTGAAGTAGAGCAAAGACATGTTTTCATTTTCTTCACAGTAATATGATGAAATCACCATGATAGCTCATTTTCTGTGGCGGGGATGAGATCGAGTAGCTCTTTCCCACGCTGTCCTCTCGCGGAGTTTAAAGGGCGGCATTCCGGTCTCGCCTTTAAAGTTGTTGTTGTTGGTCTCAATTCTAATGTATAATACTGTTACTACAGTATGATAAAATAATAAATCTAAAGTCCAAACACATGACCAACAGTACAGCATGAGTTCCTGGAGAACACATGGACATCCGGGACACCACACTATTTAGTTCTAAGTCAAACTTTGAGGATGGTGTTTCCTGCTGAACTTTTTCCAGCATTCCTCCAGCCCAGGAGCACAATCCTCACTTTTGAGAGAGTGCTTATCACAAATACAATAATACAAAATCCTCTTTTGAACCCTGTGCCTATCTACAGTATATACTGCTTTGTATGAGAACACTCTTCTCATTTCTCACTTCTATTGGGACTAGCATTTAAGCAAAACACCTTCACTTCCATGCAGTCCTCTTCACAACATAAAGCCCTTGTGAATACCAATAGATACATATAACCAGTATATAAATAAATTAGTTAATTGTCTTTATGATTACAACAGCAGTAAATGCAATTAAAAACTCACCAGAGTCTGAACTGCGATAACTCTAGGACATCTTTAATTATATGTACATATTTAATTATGTATTACCACATTTAATAATCTTGAATAAAAATAATAATAAAAACATGAAACATCAAACTTGTTCTGTAGCAAATTTAAAACATGATATATTTTGTTGACTCCCGTTCCTTTTATTGTACTAACTAAAATACAAGCTACCAAAAAACTTTTCAGAGCTGATGAAACTGGTAGAATATATTTGCCTGTTTCTGAATTACTTTAAATAAAACATGCTGGACATCTTGTTTTAGTAACAGAACACACCACTAAGACAATTAGACCTTCCCAAACACTGTAATAAAGAAGGAAACTAATCTAGTCTCCTAGATAGATTAGCTTGGTCTGCATTTTAGCAGACTTTAGTTAATTTAGTTAAAGTTCAAACATGAAACTTTAACGTGTTTTTAAAAGGTATACGCCAGTTTCTGGTATTTTTCTAGGTGAATACATATTTAATGCATAACTAGTTACTTCTGAGAATGTAGCAGTAAATTATTAATTAATTTAAAGTTAAAAGCATCAGTTGAAATAAAAAGTTTTTATGAAAAAATATCCAGTAATATTAGAAATGTGTCAAAAAGTGGTCAAGAGCATGAAGGGCAACAAAGTATTCTAGGAAAGAACTTTGCAATTTGGCAATAAGTGGTTGCTTGTGCGAGACTTATATAGAGCAAAGTATTGAATGAAAATCGGGAGCTGGTGCGCTCGAGCCCGGCAAAACGGAAGCCGCGGAACGGATAGTGGAGTCGCGGTGATCATGGCGAGAGGTGGAAAGTAATGAATTACATTTACTCGCATTACTGTAATTGAGTAGATTTTTTGTGTACTTCTACTTTTTAAAGTAGTTTTTAAAATCTGTAATTTTACTTTTACTTAAGTATGTTTTGTTTAAAGTATTGTACTTCACTATATTTTAAATCATATTCACTACTGAGTAAAAAATAAATGAATGAAAATGAAAAATAATATAAATAATACAACTGGGTGCCATGATCCCTCAATCGGCGTCTGTGTGTGGGCATAATTGCGGAGGCAAGCTGGCGGTTCAATATAGGCTTTTATTGAGTTTCACATAAACCAACACCGACATAAATCATAGTAACTACAACAAAAGCTAGATGCCTGACTGTGCTTCAGTCAGGCTATTTATAATAAACCTTAATTACTTCCCTCGGTTCAGGTGAATGCCTACGTCACCAGACCGAGGTGCAACCTGGGACATGCAGTTCCCACTTAAACATAAACAAAACTACAAACATAACATAACCAAAACAAGTCTTTGGGCGCTTTGGCGCCCTCTAGGGGTTAACCCTTACACGGGGAAGGAAAAAAATTGCACCCTGGAACCCACTGCACTGATTGATTGATTGGCGTGAAGAACAAACACGCTAAATTCACAAGAACGATAAGACGGACAAAACAGATGCCACTGATGCAGACCCAGCTGAAAGTGAAATGCCAACAAAATCTTACAGTATGAAGCAAACCCCTGGTCATATTTAAGCGACCACTTTGATTTCAAGCACAACAAAGGGAACAGATTTATTATTTAAAGGTGTTCCATCCCCCATCCCACCCCCGCTGTTAAAAAAAAAAAAAGTAACTCAGTAACTTTTACTCTGAGTAAATTCATCTGAGCTACTTTTTACTTTTACTTGAGTAGATTTTTATAAGGGTAACTTTACTTGTACTTCAGTAAAAGTTCACTAAGGTAACAGTACTTTTACTTGAGTACAAAATTTTATTACTCTTTCCACCTCTGATCATGGCTTGGCTCGAGCCGTGGGCGTGACCCAGCGTACCGTTACAAATGCAGTTCAGACAGACTATGATACATTTGCTATAAAGATCGCGTAAGTAAAAGGCTTTCACCAAGCACAAAATCAATTTATTGTAAGTAGAACTCTAGAAATGACAAATTACCTATTCCTGCCTGACTCTCAAGCTGGTGTTGAAGAAATGACAGGTGAGCATGAAAAACTATGCTTTTTAATTTTTTTTTTTACTTTCTTTTTCCCATGCAAATGAGTTCAGTGCTATCTACTGCTCAGCTATTAAGGACTGAGAAATTCAAGAATCCAGAGGTAGACGTGTATGCTGCAGTTTTTTGTTTTGTATAGAATTGCTTCAAGACAACATGAATTATGTAACATTACAACATTAAAAATAAAAACCAAACCATTCTATAAATAGAGAAAAAAAAATTCTCTAGTACAGAATAATAAGATGAAACCTTGACCAATGGTTAGTGGTGTTTCAAGACATATTCTTAAAAACATTATAAATAACTGAAATAAGTGTGTTTACATATACACATTTATACACATAAAAAAACAAATATGGTCTTACATATTAAAAAAATAACATTATCTGTATAAAATTTGCACTATATCTATGAATTAACCTTTATGTATTCCTGTTTTTGTTTTTTGCTTTAAATTACAAAAATTGCAACCCTCTCCATTTTACAAGGGCGTGGAAACTGTTCTGAGCCCTGACCTGTGAGCCATGGCTAGGATTCCCTAGCTGTATTCCTTGCTGTATTACTTAACTGTATTCTTTTTTTCATATATCATGCTATTTTGTTGTATGCATTCACTTCATCTTTGTTTTCCTGAACTTCATATACAGTAATGATTAAGCAGCAGTAGCTCTACTAGTGGAAAAAAGATCTTTGCATTTATTCAGGAGGAAGACGGTTCAGGGAAGCAAAGCAGGGTTGCATAGGAGTAGTGTGTGCAGGGGAAAGAAGAAATATCTAAAGTTTCTCCCAGTGTTGATCATGTACAATGCTTGGGCAAGGTTACTCAAAAGCCGGCAAAGCTGTTTGGGCTTCTTCAGGGTGAGAACAGGAAAGAAAAAACAGTCCTGTATACGCTTTTACCATGTGAATGTTTACATGCATAATGTCTGTTTTCTATGTACACACTTATTTTTTCCGATTATATTTTCCCTGCAGTGATAGCTGCGACTAATTCTTGATTCTCATGGACACATTACTGGGCTACAGTACTAATCCACTCTCATTCTAGAGCTGAAAAGATACAGTAAAAATGATATTCCTTGCAGTTTAGTTTTTCATCCTATTTTATCTTTTTCTTCTTGTTGTTACGTAATTACCTCATTCCATATGTGTTATTTTTAGTATTGAAATCCCCAGTATTGTTGTAGAACGTAGAAAATAAATCACTAAACAAAAACAAAGAAATTTGGAAGTGTTCTAAAACTTTTGAACGGTAGTGAACGTGCACGTAAAACATCTTTTATTTTGTATTTGTATGCGTGTGTGTACAATGTGTGTGTACTGTTTATTATAAATTTTGCACACACGTGTGTAAAGCAAAAGAATGTCTCATTAGAGACGTTAAAGATCTATTTTTTTTCTCTCCCTGGGTCAGCATGCCGTTGCATGCGTAATTTGACATTGTACCCCTTCACACACACACACACACACACACACACACACACACACACACACACACAGATGGGTCATAGGTGATGCAGAGTGCAAGACAGGCAAAGCAAGCACTGCTACAATAGAAGAGAAGAATCTGAGAGAGAATAGAATCAGAAGGCAAAAAAAAAAAACACAAGAAAACTGGGCATAAAAGAAATAGAACACAATAGAAACGTATACCACTTATGATCAAAGTAGAAGAAATTTGCTTTGTTTTAATTATTTTATCTATACTATGGTCTTTTTACTACATTTAAATTCAAATTTAACTATATCAAAACAGCATTAGTGTAGGGGAGAAAATAGCCTTCACTCATGTTTGTGAAGGGTGAAGGTGGATCAGGACATCATTAGCAAGATTTACAATCTGTTCAAATGCTGTGAGGATCAGAACATTTATGCTAATATTCTTTACTGGGAAAATGAGACACGTAGCAGATTACTACACTGTTGCATCTGTAAAAAAGGGGGGAAAAAGTAATGACTTCACATTGACAAATTTACTTTTATGCTCTCAAATAGCAAGTTGCAGAACAAAACTTTATTTGCATTTATTCAGAATATATCTGGTCCATCACAGTATTGTAATATTATAAGGAACATTTAAATTACACATCCTATTTTATCTTGCTGGAGGTATCAGTAGAACCAAATCAGCTTCCTGTCCATCATCTTTTTGTTTATTTTGACATTATTGCCATTCCTCCTCAAATTTCTCTACCAACTCAGTGGGCTCTGTATAAAGTTCTTATTTTATTTTCACATTTCCCGAATGTTTTACGTTTGGCATCCTGATCTCTCAATTCTTTAATTTAATCATTTTGTCAACATGTTACAATATTACAGTATTATAATATATTATTTAGGCAACACTCCACCATGTTAAAATTTTAAATATAAAAAAAAAAATCAGTATATGGCTCGCTTTTTAAAAATTGTTAATATAGTAGTGAAATACAGCAAATAGAAAATCACCCCAAAAAACATTAACCCCACCTTAATGCACATTCTAATAATACAGAGAAAATTTATATTCTATTTCATTCTACTTTATAGTCATTATTAAAACACTGCTCTGAGGTCAAGGATTTCAGTCTCTAAAAAAGGTTTGTTATCAAAGTAAAAATAATCTTTTAAAATCTACAGTTTTTAAAACAGTCTAAAAGCAATGAAAAACTTTATATCATCTGCCTTTACTTCTAATCTCTCATAACTGATACAATAGATAACATGGTTTTATAATTATAAGGGAAAATATTATTTTGTTGTTTATTTAACTTTAGAAATAAATATTATCTAGTACAAATTTATCATAACAATGCTCTTAAGACTGATGAAGAAAATGTGAACATAGCACAGCACCTCTGAGAAAAAGAAATAATAAATAAAAATTATATGAATGTAAACCAATCAGACATTGCTTTTCAACGATGCTTCAATGCAATAATAAAATAAAATAATAAACTCATGGAACAGGTCTAGACAAAAAGATTCCTAGATGAACTTCATGCTCAAGAAACATTAGTGTCAGATCGCACCATCCGTCGTTGTTTGAGCCAAAGTGGACTCCACTATGTCATATGTCATAAAACTGGGTGTATATATGTAATTTTTCATGTAGATTCAGATTCTGCAATCAGAATTTGCAAACTCCTGTGGTTATGGAGATATTTCTGAAAAAAAAAAAAAAAAAAAATTTTTTACCCCTTTTCGACCCCCCAGAACCCAAGGTCTGCACGCATATATCTTACTCAAAAAAAATAGGGGTTACTTCACATCACCTCATCTTGAAAATAAATGAAAACCAGGGGTGTGTTAAGCAGTGTTTTATAGAAATGATCAAAAATTAAATGTCTGCAATGTTGCAAATGTTTTACGATTTGATACACATTTTATATAGCAAGTGAGTTATCAAGGAAAAGAGGATTTCAAAAAGGGCGTGGCACGTCTCGAAGCGCATCGAGGCCAAAAATCAAGATGGCTGCCATTTTTTAATAAGCAGGAGTTGGGACAAGAAAATTGGGGTTTTTGGAAAGGGTTCTCATTCCAATACCAACAATTAGTGAAAAAATCAGCAAAATCTGAGAAGTGATGGTGGAAAATTTCTCTCCCACTGGTTGAATTGAAATGGAATTACTCACTTGTGTATTTTTCTTACTTATAAACATATAAATGTAACCTTACTTATAAACATATAAATATCACCTCTTTCACCTACAGTAGTACGAAGTAAATGTCCAGGATTAAGGGAAGAGGGACACAGACGACACAGAAGGCACATTTATAGCATACTGTAAATATGGCCATGCAAACAGACTTTCAGGGTAAAACAGTGCAGACAGGAACAGTGCACTATGAAGAAAGAGTATAGGTTTGTAAAAGCCCACTCTTACACCCTATACACAGTCATACATCTTTGTGCCTCTCTCGCCTCTCTCTGTTTAACTCAAGACACAAGTGAACATTTGCATGTACCTGGCATGTCCATGGTGTTACATTTACACCTTAATATCACAAACATCTGTAAGCTACATAAGGCAGTGTTTTAGGCACTGGGAGCTGTAGGGTTTGTGCTAAATAACATATAGATAGCAGTGTTGTAAGCTAACCAAAAACTGAACCAAATAGCTACCATAACATAACGAAATATATTATAAACATTTACACCACAGGTGATACTGAGTACCATCTGTAATCTATATACTATAAGCCATTAGCTTAGCAACCTTGAGCTAACCTGTTTGTGCTAAGCTACATAAGGCAGTATGTTAGCATGATTTAGCAGTGTTATCTACATTCTAACCAAACCATGTAAGTGACATTAAATGACAATCTTTCACATAAACTGCCAAAAGCTATTAAGGAAATGAGGAAAAATTAAATATTAGTTTTATATTATCAGAATATATGAGATTTAATAACTTGCCTATGGTAACAGCTTGCTGGAATCTCCTCCTTCGTTCTCAGTTGGAGTCTCAGTGTTGTTCTGAGGTAAATCTAAACTCCTCCCACATTCCGGAACATTCCATAGAGCTTCAAAAACCTGTACAGCGCGGGACATCTTCCACATGCGCAGGAAACTTATTGGATCTACTGTGTGTGTGTGTGTGTGTGTGTGTGTGTTTGGGGGCGTGCCCTTGTATGTAGATTACCCTGACTGTTTTCCTGTGAACAGGAAAACAGACACTTGTCTGAGACAAGACAAGTGTGGGCTTGTCTTGTCTCAGGTCATTATCAGATAATAAAGTGTGGCAGAAAGACTGTATCTCTCCTTAGATTCATATAGATTACATTAACTAAGAATATTTATTTTTGAATAAACTTGCTTCATTTAAAAGTAGACACTTTAAGCTTTCTATAAATATATATGTATAAGTATATATGATGCTGTAATGCTGGTGCTGGTATGCTGGTCACCTTCCTGATGCTGGTGTCCAGCATACCAGCAAAACAGAACATATGCTGGTATAATTGCTGGTCAAGCTGGTGACCAGCTAATGATGGTTTATGCTTTTTTTTAGTTTTAATTGATTTCCATTGAAAATTTATATTTTCAGTACTAGCTATTAAAATGTAAGATAATGAGCTAAAATGGTAACCAATTTTAACTACCAAAACCTTGCTGGTGGCCCAGCATATAAATCATGCTGGCCTATGCTGTGTTTTTCCGCAGGCATGCTGGTCTTCCAGAAGTTATGCTGGTTCACCAGTTAGCACTAACCAGCAAGACCAATGCTAGTGGTAAGGTTTCATCAGCGTAGATATGCTGGTCTTCCATTAGTGATGCTGGTTCACCAGCTAAGCCAGCATTAGACCAGCACTAAGCAGTATTAATCAGCACAGACCAGCATATAAATCATGCTGGCCTATGCTGGATTTTTTAGCAGGCATGCTGGTCTTCCATCAGTTATGCTGGTTCACCAGTTAAACCAGCACCAGACCAGCACTAACCAGCAAGACCAATGCTGGTGGTAAGATTTCATTAGCGAAGAACCTAAAGAGAAATGGTGCAATATTTTGTGGACTGATGAAAGGTAGATTGTTTTTTTTGGAGCTAGGTGCAGCAGACAGTTTGTCAGGCGACCCCTGCAAACACTGAATTCAAGCCACGGTACACCGTGTGAAGCATGAAGGCACAAGCATCATGATATGGGGATGCTTCTCGAACTATGGTTTTGTGCCTATTTATCACATTTCAGGGATCATGGATCAATTTGAGTCCATCAGAATACTTAAAGAGGTCATGTTGCCTTATGCCGAAGAGAAAATGCCCTTGAAATGGGTGTTTCAACAAGACAACGACCCCCGACACACCAGTAAGCGAGCAGCATCTTGGTTTCAGACCAACAAGATGACGTTATGGAATGGCCAGCCCAATCCCCAGGTCTTAATCTAATAGAAAAGTTGTGGGCTGACATTAAAAAATGTTGTTTTTGAGGCAAAACCAAGAAATGCGGAGGAATTGTGGCATGTAGTACAATTGTCACAGATGTGAAGCAGTTCTCAGAAACCATGGTTATACAACTAAATATTAGTTCAGAGATGCACAAGAAAGATTAAACTTTAAGCATTTTTGTTTAAACGGTAAATTCATCACTTTGTAAAGATGAGTGATGGGACTGCTATTTTTTTTAACAGACTAATATTTATTTTCTTCACTTATATTAAACTAATAATACATTTAGCACATTTTTCTTCATGTTGTGATTCAGAATATAACGCGCAGGGTGTCCAATGCATGTATGTTATTTAATTTAAAAGTTATTATAAGGATATGGAGCTTTACTCGCGTTTTTTCAACCCACTGCTATTATATTAAACACCACTGTATGTGCCAATCATATCTCTTCCACTATGGACTGTGTGCACTGTGCGCGCGCGCGCGCGCTGGAGAGTCTATTGCGCAACAACGGACTGTTACGCAGTGACGTGCATCACGAATGCCATGGGAACGCGGCTTGTTTCGATTATTTCTAAAGTCTTTGTATATGAGAGAAATATGATGTATGTTATATGGTAAAAAAAAAAAACAACCATAAACGCCATGGTTTGTACCCAACGCGTGTAACCAGAAGACCTTTTGCGCATCTATAAAGTGTGGAGACACCCAGCAAAAACCAGGCTAGGATTATATTTCACTTCTGTTCTGTTATAAGGTGAGTTTTACTTCAGTAAATACGGTTAACACACATGCTGTGCGATATTTTTGGCGGATTTTGAACAAAACATGTTTGGATTAGATTTTACTTTATAAGGTAAAATTTATTAGTGTAGGAAAGGTTTAATCCCTGTGTGCGCGCGCGCCATAAAGCATGAGTACTCCACTGCTCCAACAAAAGGTGTTTGAAGTAGATTTTGCTACTTTGTTTTGTTATAACATAAAGGTTAATTGGTGAATAATTTCTCTCTCTCTCTCTCTCTCTCTCTCTGTGTGCGCGCGCGCGCACTCATATGTGTGTTTGACAACAATTCATAAAAGTCTAATCAATTAAGAATCTGTCTAGATTCTGTTTATAGAGAAAAGCAAATCCTTATGTTTAAGAATAAGTGTTGAGTGTGTGTGTGTGTGTGTGATTTATATGTTTAGATCTCCAAAAAGCCCCAGATGCTGGAAAGAAATGCATCACACTGTGATGTCACTCAATATGATGTCACATGATGTCACTCAATATAATGTCACATAATGTCACTCAATATGATGCCATACAGAAAGTTATTAACCATTTTTCAGCATAAGTTTGAGACATCGTCATAGCTGACCTGTATAAGATATTTTTAAAAAATCCCTCAAAAATTTTGCGCCCTCAATGTCTTTAGATCACATCGGCCCGGTTTGGTGGCGATCATATAAATATATTAAAATCCAATGAGTTCGTTTTTGCAAACGACCCAAAAATAACTGACTTTTTGCTGTCCTGTTGAGTTGAGCCCCGGAAATGCGAAAGTTGTTCGGGTCAATGAGCCCTAAACGTGTGCCGAGTTTCGCATACGTGAAAATGTGTATGAGATATGCAGCAAAATCTTGACTCTCAGGCATCCCAATAGCAGCTGATACCAACCTGTCTGCCAATTTTCCAATTTGCATGAGTTTTTGAGCATGTTAAGACCCTCAAAAGTCCTGTATAGTGGGGGGAAAAAAACTAATAAAAAAAAGCATGTTTAGGTAGGTTTTGATCATTTAGATGGATACGTTTATAACCTAAGCTTGGCTTAAGTTTTCTTTGCTAATCTCAGTAGTAGTAATTGATTCAAAGTTGTCTAGACAGAAATCCATATTTTAAATAATGGTACATTTTGTGTATTTACATGATGTGTTACTTATGATGATGATGATTATTATTATTATTATTATTATTATTATTATTATTATTAATTATTAATTCATTGGTAAAATATGTTTTATTGATGCATATAGCCAGCGAACATAATTATGTTTAAGGCAACTTGGGCTAATTGCATTAAAATTGTATTCATTTCATGACAGTTTTAGATAGGGAATAAAAATAAATCAGTCAAATAATTTATTTTTTATTTTATTCTTTAGTACGTTTAAAAGTAGCACCTTTTTAACTATCCCCGAAGTCCCTTTTCAACATGTTAATTGAGTGAAATCTTGACACTGTCGACCTCATTTATCAAGCGGGATGAGAAAATATTTGTAAATTGGTTTAAAGAGTATTTATACAAAAAACTTGGTATTGATTAATTTCCTGTAATAAAAAAGGCCTAATCATGTTCCTGAGTGTGTGTGTGTGTAAAATTACGCATGAGAAGACTAACTTATGTAAATTTTAAATGAAATCTTCAAGTCATAAAATTTGCAAGGATTAACACGGTTGTATACGATTTACCCACAATAATTTAAATTATGGACATTAATTCAAGAACATAAAAAAAGCAAGTGAGCCAACGCAAATAGAAAAGGACATAATTATTTTTTTGGACAGGAGAAATACTGTGCCTTGTATAAACAAATGCCTCAGCTGATGGGAAATATAGTGCACATCACGCTTACAAAAGATCGAGGAAAATTTCCTGTGTCGAGGAAATTTAGTCACAGTTGTACTGTGACACGATCAGAGTATGACATCACAGAGAGTCGCAGTCTCCACCTCACTGCAGTCAGTAACGCGTTATCCAGGGAAGTGCATCGGCTGCCTATATGAAGGACTGATTATCACTTGGATCTGAGTTATTTGATATTTGATTTAATTAGCACTTAATACGAGAGAGAGAGAAACAGTAATAAGGTATGTTATTCTATGATTCTTGTTTAAGTGAAGTTTCCATGCATTTACAAAAGAATGTAACTTAAGGCCACTGGTGGCTCAGTGGTAGGTGTTTCGCCTGCCATGTGGAAGGCCAAAAGATAGACAACAACACAAAAAAATGTAACATGATGGCATGTGTCAGATGTTTGCTCAAAAAGTTCATGAAATAGTATGTGTTAAGCTTATTTATTGCATTGTATTAGTAGTAGTGATAAAATTTTCTTTCTTGGTGTTTTTTTTTTTTTTTTTTTAATTTTAAGGTTGTCGACCACTCTAATTGAATCAACTTTTAAATTATTGTTGTGTAGATGTTTGTGTAGTGTTTTATTTACTTAGATTGTACTTAAGTTTAAGTTGTCATATTCAGGTTCCAGCTTCAAATAAACTATTTTTCATGCAGTTCTCATAACTGAGATCATACCAAACCCAGACTACTGTACATGAGACCAAATCACCAGGAACAAAAGATGCAAAACAGAGATTGTCAGCTTGTCCAATCATGAGTAGGGTTCAGGAAACTGTCGGTCTCTTCCTCTATGATTAGATCACGTGTTTCTCATCCTTCACCAGATTTGTGTCTCAAATACCAGTCTAAATGTCAACAGCCATTTTCATCAATATTTTTTTTCTTGTGTGCGTGATGTTGTTGGATTTATTATGCAAACCGAAGCACTACTACTATTTTCCTTTTTTTTCTTTTTCAGTACAAAAGTTTGGCGTGTAATAAGTCTGTTAAAAAAATCGGTGATCTTTCACGGATTCTAGCGCAGAGCAAGAACTTCGTATAGATCTCAAATTTACTACATTTGTAGAGGCTTGCAAGCTATGTTGGAACATACCCCACATTTGCAAGTAAATTATTATTGGTACAAGTAAAAAAATTTTTTTACATAATTAATTGTTCTAATTGTGCAAATGATATTAAATTCCCCCCTTTTCAGAATTATAGTCTGTGTCAGTTAAAGACATAAAACCCCAGGTAAATCAACTAAAAAAAAAGTCAGGTCAGGTAGGTGAAGCTTAATGGCCTATAAAGAAAAATATTGCCTAAAAAAACATATTTACACTGGGTAATTGGCCATGAGTGAAACAACAAACAAATCTAAAAAAAAAAATAAAAATTTTGAAAAAAAACCCGGGAAGTTTGAAACAATGCAGGAGGACCATGTGGCAGTGTGATCTTGTTAACACATTCTCACAGTGTCTCTCTATTTTTACAGATTGCTGGTATGGATGAAACGTCTTCAGAGCCATGTTCAGTCTCCATCTCCATGGAGGAGACCAAGAGGTCAGAAGAAGCCCCTCCGGATGCAGACATGCCGACCCCCCCGGAGAACCCTAGCACAGAGGCCCAGAGCTTCTCACACCTGCCCCAGCGCTCAGCTGTAGACCTGGAGTTTACCAAGCTTTCCTACACTGTTCCTAAGGGCCCCTGCTGGAGGAGGAGAGGTAACGAGGCTGTGGTTCAGTACAGTTAGGACTTTTACCAAGTACAGTATATACTTAAAGTTCTGATTAAGGATTGCTAAGTGATGTTCTATGTGGTCTTGTTTTTGTTCCTGAGGCAACATTTCTTAACCGTATATATAAAAAATCTGAAAGCTGTCAATCTAAAAGCAGGAAATTTTGTTCAAGTGAATTCAAATCATAGTAAGTGAGCTAGCTTTATATCAAAGTTTGATTCAAAAAATTTAGCATAGATTAAGTAATTAAATTTACTCCAGATACCTTACAGTAGTTAACGCTGGTTGAAAGGTGATAAACTTACAGGTAGCAGAATGAAATATGCAATTTCTTAAAATCCTTCACATCTCTCTTAAATTTCTATCCTCTTTGCTTAGCTATTTTGATTCAGCACTCCTCAGGCTTTATTTTTTCATATCAGTGTTTTGATGTTCTTTATCTATCTATCTATCTATCTATCTATCTATCTATCTATCTATCTATCTATCTATCTATCTATCTATCATTCTAACATTCAGAAAGTTTTAATTAATATTTAATTCTATTAATACCTTTTTTCATTCTGTTAATAACTTTCCCCACAGTGTGCATTTATACACTGTCACCTTAAAAAATACTAACATGTATCACATATTGATTATTTCATTAGAATATGAATATTCCAGCAATAAGTTGAACGTTAAGTATGAACCTAGTCAGTAAAAAAAAAAAAAAAAAAAATAATAATTTATAACAAAGATGAATTAATTTCAAAGTGCTTGTGTTTCATTAAATTTCCTGAGCTATTTGAAATGAACTGTTTTTAATCAGATGTTGATTTATTTAACCAGGTCTATTAACTTATCCTATTAAGGGATAAGACAGTGACTTTATTAATTTACAATTTTGTCTTTTTACCAGTATTAAAAATACGATCGCGTTAATCCCTATAGACAGGCGTCACGGGGGTTTAGTGGTTAGCACCCTCATCCTACACCTCCAGGATCCGGGTCCGATTCCTGCCTCGTTGTGCATGGAGTTTGCAAGTCCTTGGTAGGTTTCCTCTGGGTACTCCTGTTTCCTCCCACAGTCCAAAGACATGCAGATTAGGCTAATTGGTGTTTCCAAATAGTGTGTGTGCCCTGTGTGATAGATTGGTTGTCGGCACCAACAAAACTATGCAACAGTTAAAGTCACGTAGATCAAGGGTACAGATGAAACATACAGGGTAATTTAAAAAGAAAAAAACAATTTCATGACTAATTGCTTCAGTTTTGGAGCATTGTTATGGAATGAGACAGTGTCACTTGTAAGACAGAAAATAACCGTTGATTTTAAATAGAATACTTATTGTTCATACTGATGGAATTTAGTATGGACGCCTACATTATTGTGTGTGTTGGATATCATGGTTCCTTGTGTGTTAATGAGCTGATATACATGGATGAAAGGCATTCCATGAGTGTGGTAATATACTGTAGAACATAATAGCACTAGGACATTTAACTATATGTATCACTCAAGAATAAGTAAAGAATAGGTAAAATTAGGTGGGTATGGTCCACAGTACTGAAAAGAGTGGAGAGAGGGAGCAGCTTTGAATGAGGATTGTACACCCTACTTATTAGCATGCTTGTTTCCATTGATGCAATTTGGGATTCAAATCTGGAACGCAGAAGAAATAAGTGGACATACAGTGGCTTGCAAATGTATTCGGCCCCCTTGAAATTTTCCACATTTTTTCACATGACAGCCACAAACATGAATCAATTTTATTGGAATTCCTCGTGAAAGACCAATACTAAGTGGTGTACACGTGAGAAGTGGAACGAAAAATCATACATGATTCCAAACATTTTTTACTAATAAATAACTGAAAAGTGGGGTGTGCGTAATTATTCAGCCTCCTGAGTCAATACTTTGTAGAACCTTTTATACTCTTTTAGGGTATGTCTCTACCAGCTGTGCACATCTAGAGACTGAAATCCTTGCCCATTCTTCTTTGCAAAACAGCTCCAGCTCAGTCAGATTAAATGGACAGCATTTGTGAACAGCAGTTTTCAGATCTTGCCACAGATTCTAGATTGGATTTAGATCTGGACTTTGACTGGGCCATTCTAACACATGGATATGTTTAGTTTTAAACCATTCCATTGTTGCCCTGGCTTTATGTTAAGGGTCGTTGTCCTGCTGGGAGGTGAACCTCCGCCCCAGTCTCAAGTCTTTTGCAAACTCCAAGATTGCCCTGTATTTGGCTCCATCCATCTTCCCATCAACTCTGACCAGCTTCCCTGTCCCTGCTGAAGAAAAGCACCCCCAGAGCATGATGCTGCCACCACCATATTTGACAGTGGGGATGGTGTGTTCAGAGTGATGTGCAGTGTTAGTTTTCCGCCACACATAGCGTTTTGCATTTTGGCCAAAAAGTTCCATTTTGGTCTCATCTGACCAGAGGACCTTCTTCCACATGTTTGCTGTGTCCCCCACATGAATTGTGGCAAACTGCAAACGGGACTTCTTATGGTTTTCTGTTAACAATGGCTTTCTTCTTGCCAATCTTCCATAAAGGCCAACTTTGTCCAGTGCACAACTAATAGTTGTCCTATAGACAGATTCCCCCACCAGAGCTGTAGATCTCTGCAGCTCGTCCAGAGTCACCATGGGCCTCTTGGCTGCATTTCTGATCAGCGCTCTCCTTGTTCGGCCTGTGAGTTAAGATGGACGGCCTTGTCTTGGTAGGTTTACAGTTGTGCCATACTCCTTCCATTTCTGAATGATCGCTTGAACAGTGCTCCGTGGGATGTTCAAGGCTTTGGAAATCTTTTTGTAGCCTAAGCCTGCTTTAAATTTCTTAATAACTTTATCCCTGACCTGTCTGGTGTGTTCTTTGGACTTCATGGTGTCAACTCCCAATATTCTCTTAGACAACCTCCGAGGCCGTCACAGAGCAGTTATATTTGTACTGACAAATGTTTAGATTAGCACTCATCAGGCAATGTCTATGGGCAACTGACTGCACTCAGACTAAAGGGGACTGAATAATTACACACACCCCACTTTGCAGTTATTTATTTGTAAAAAATATTTGGAATCATGTATGATTCTGGTTGACATTCCTGCTGTCAGCAGGCCAATTGCACGCTCCCTCAATGCTTGTGGCATCTGTGGCATTTTGCTGTGAGACAAAACTGCACATTCCAGGGTGGCCTTTTATTGTGGGCAGTATAAGGTACACCTGTGCACTACTCATGATGTCAGATCAGCATCTTGATGTGGCACACCTGTGAGGTGGGATGGATTATCTCAGCAAAGCAGAAGTGCTCACTATCACACATTTAGACTGATTTGTGAACAATGTTTAAGAGAAATGGTAATATTGTGTATCTGGAATGAATTTTAGATCTTTAAGTCCATCTCATAAAAAAATCGGAGCAGAAACAAAGGTGTTGCGATTATATTTTTGTTGAGTGTATATATATATATATATATTTTACATTTTCCTGTTTCCCTAACAGTTTTTATTTTATTTAAAGTAGATCAAGTCATTTAAATTTTTCATTTATATTGTATTGTGGCGTAGGCAGGGCGCGGCTGACGACCATCATGCATTGCGGGGGGGTACTGTGTGTTCACCATTTTCGGGAAGTTTGTTTGGGCTAGTGGCTTCGGCCATGTTTGTGTATTAGGGTGTGTGTGACCTGTTAAATATGCCCTGGTTCATGCTTAGGCTGAATTAGGTGTAGGTTCATGGTAGCCTATCCACCTTATTTCTACAGTATCTTACAAAAGACTGTAATTGGACGTCCAAAAATGACATGGAAAAGATGTTCTACCGTCGTCAACATTAGACGTAATACAGGACGTCGCCTGGCGTTACAAAACAACCCCATCAATTGACGGAAATTGGACATCCAAAAATGACATGGAAAAGATGTCACTATGACGTCACGTTGCGCAGTGGAAAGGGGATTTTACTTAGGGCCAATCCCCAGAGGCAAATAGGGGTTACGTGCCAAGGGCTTCATACACTTTCCATGTGGTTCAGACCCCGGTTTTTGACTTTGGGTCCCACTCTACGTCTCTACTCTACATTATTATTATTTTTTTGTAAGCGTGTGTACAGCCCGCATGTACTGTTTATTATTTATTATACATACTGTTTATTATACGTGTGTGCATGTATAAAACAAAAACAATTCTAATTAGAGGGTAAAGATTCATTTTCTCTCTCCCTGTCTGTATCAGCCTGTCGTTATGTGTGCGTAATTTGACACCGTGCACCTTCACACACACCAACACACACACACACACACACAGTCTCTCTCTTTCTAGCCTTTCTAACAGGTTAATTTGTTTTATTTTAACTTCATAAATTGTATTAACTATTTTTATGTTTTTTTTTTAGCTGTGGAATGCAAATAATTTAAGTTTTCATTATTCCTTATGGGAAGATTTACTTTGATTTACGGAATACGAGCCCGCTTCCGGAACGAATTATGCTCGTAATCCAAGGTTACACTATATATATGATGCTGTAAGATAGTAAGGAGTGGATAAGCACAATGATCTAACGTGTCTTAAATGTGTGTGCAGGACGCAAGGCGCTCCTGAAGTGTTTGTCTGGGAAGTTTTGCAGCCGGGAGCTGGTCGCGATTATGGGGCCCTCAGGGTCCGGCAAATCCACCCTGATGAATATTCTTGCTGGGTACAGGTGAGTGAAAGTGAGAGAGGGAGAGAGAGAGAGAGAGAGAGAGAGTGTATTGGGGACAATCGATGATCCATTTATTCAGCGGCCAGAACCAGTGTTCTGACGTTTTGTTTGTTTAAAGATTACGTCCTCCATTCCATTTAACTGTATTTTGTATTTAATCTTATTTTTCTTTTATTTTATAATTTCACATTTGATGTACATTTTCTATTCCTATTTTAATTTTCCAAACTTTATTCCACACTGTAAAGTTTTTTTCCTTATTAAGGTTTATTGCAAGAGGCATGGTAGTGTAGTGATTAGCACTGTTGCCTTGCACTTCCAGGGTCTGGGTTCAATTCCTGTCTCTGTGAAATTTGTATGTTCTTCCCGTGCTTGGTGGGTTTCCTACAGGTACTTTGGTTTTCTCAAACAGTCCAAAGATATGCAGGTTAGGCTAATTGACGTTCCAGAATTGCCAAGTGAATAGGTGTGTATGTGTGTGTGCCCTGCGATGGATTGGCACCCTGTGCCATAAAGCCTCCTGGGATAGGCTCCAGGGGCCTCATGTACAAAGACTTGCGTTGAATTCATACTAAAACATTGCGTACGGACAAAGCTGTTAATGTGCGTACACAGTAAAAAAAAAAGATGTATGAAACACTGCGTACGCGGAATCTCACGCATATTCATTTTGTACGTCTGAATTAACGTGAAATTGAGCGCACGTGCACGAGCGCAAAACCCCTCCCTGCCTCCTCCTCCGTATAAATATGGTAATGACTCCACTTTGGCAAAACCAAACAAAAAAGCAATGGCAAAAGCAAGCAAGAAAAGAAACTTCACAGAATGTGAATTGGAGGTGCTCCTATCGGAGGTAGACCGGAGAAAAACTGTGTTATTTGCAAGTTTTTCCTCCGGAATTAATAACAAAATAAAAAAAAACTTAGCTGGAATAATAACTTTAAATACATCACTTACCAAGAAGCCACCCATCGCACACCCTGTCACCTTGGAGCCTCATCCCAACCATGCTGTTTGTGAGGATGAAAGAATCATGGGTTGTCCCAGGCCACCTTGCCACAATATTTGTTAGGCGCATTTGAGCATCACATATTATTTGCACATTTATTAATTGGAAATGTTTCCGATTCACGTATGCAAATCCGTCTTCAGATGGCGCCTTTATAGTAATGTAAGTGCAGTTAATCACTCCGATTACATTAGGAAAACCGCCAATCGCTGCAAATTGCGCATCAATGTTTGGCTGGTCAACTGCATGGTATGGAAACCTTATATACCTGCTAGACATGAGGATAATCCCGTCCCATACAGCTGGCATTGCACGGCTCAAAGACGACTGGCTTAACCCCGAGCGGTCTGCCAGGTTCCTTTGGAAAGAACCAGTTGCCAGGAAACCAAGCGTTGTCAGCACCTGTAAGGGAACAAGTATTGCGTGGCTCCTCGCTGTCTCTCTTTCCAAATTCGGACCCACCTCAACACAAAGCTCCAAGAGGATAGCTCTTGGAAATCTGAAACGGCTAATAAGCGAGTCATCATCGTGGGCCAGAAAATCACTGTGATCCCTAAAAACGCGCCCCTTCGGACTCGGCCATTGAAAATGTACTCTAATAAGGCCAACCCTGCCATTGCCATAGACTAAGGGTTGTATACATTTGCAAATGCTTTTATATGTTCTAAATCACATAATTGGTAGAAAAATATTGTGTTAATTAACCCATTTTATCAATTTTAAATTAATAGCAATGTTTTTCACGTGTTGGTGCGATACTTTGTAGTGTGCAATTTAACATAATTGCCTCTAGGAGTCACCAACGGAAATAAAACAAACACACACAAGAAATACACGTACGCCAGACATGAAGTTGGCGTGGAAGAACGCACATTCTCACGTTAATTTCACTGTTAGTAAATCCGACCGTGAGCGTGAAAACTGACGTAAGCAAATTTTTTGTGCGTACGCAGCGTTGATACATGAGGCCCCCAGGTCCCTGCGACCCTGAACACAGGATATATAAGGTATAGAAGAAGAGTGAGTGAGATGAAGTTTATTATGGGTAATAAGCCTCTGTTTTTCTTTAATATGTCATCTGTTTGTACATATCCTTTTCCTTTTTTTCTCTTTATGTACACACACATCTCTCTCACTCCCTCTGTTAGAAAGACTGGCATGGAGGGTCAGATCCTGGTAAATGGGCGACCACGTGAGCTCCGCACCTTTAGGAAGATGTCCTGTTACATAATGCAGGATGACATGCTGCTCCCGCACCTCACCTCAAAGGAAGCCATGATGGTAAATGTTCCAGCCCACACACTTATTTCTCAAAGCACTTTCACAAACTACGTTCTGTCTCCTCTGTTCCACTGATCACATTCCTCTCAGTCATGATGTGCATCCCCTTGCCTGTCTTGTAGGTTTCAGCCAACCTGAAACTAAAGGAGACCATGAAAGTGAAGAAGAAACTGGTAAGTGAAACAGAAAATGGTTTTAGCTTACACCACCTGATCTTATGTCTTTGATGGTGCCAAAAATGACATTGCTTATAGTAAATGATTTTAATAACAATGAAAAACTATTAGCATAATCCAATTAAACCTTTCGATAAATGTGTATACATGTGTTGCAAAAGTTAACGTTGCATTTGACCTTGTTTTGTCCCAGGTGACCGAGATCCTCACTGCTCTGGGCCTGCGGGAGAGTGCACACACTCGTACACAAGCTCTCTCCGGAGGTCAACGTAAACGACTGGCTATTGCACTGGAGCTGGTCAACAACCCACCCGTCATGTTCTTAGACGAGCCTACCAGGTTCCTTACCACCTTTATGTGTATATGTCTGTGTCCATGTCCATGTCCATTTACTGGCTGCTTTTTAGGAACGTCTTTATTGATGCTTAATCGTGCTATGATCCAATCAGCCAGTCATGTTCTGGTGAAATCATAGACTGTGTAAAAAGAACTGGATAAACCCTCCATAGGTTTTCTGAAGAGTGGTTTTGAAACTGGACTGTCAGGTCTGTTTGGTCGATGCCATCTTATCAGGGGTCGACTTCCGTCTAAATGGCGGTTAATCCATAAACGGGCAGAGCAAACAGCTCCTGGCTGGTGGTTACTTACCTCAGTTACAAACCGGTGAGAATTATCATAACCAACTAAAGGTTTTTGACCACAATTGTTATAGACTGTGTGCAGCTAAAATGGTTTCTATTAATGATAAAGCTAGGAGAATTGTTCAAAAAGCCATTTTAAAGATCATCACTGTTGTTGGCTCTTTTTTTGGTGGTTTTGACGTGGTTTTTGGTGGTTTTGTGTGTGTGTCTGTGTGTGTGTGTCAGTGGTCTAGACAGTGCATCGTGTTACCAGGTGGTTTCTCTACTGAGGTCTCTTGCTCAGGGTGGAAGAACCATCATTTGCACTATCCACCAGCCCAGTGCTAAACTCTTTGAGATGTTTGACAAGGTATTTAAAATGTAAAAACATAACCTGGGGTCACACCTCAGCTGTTCTATTTTTCTCACATTGATGAACTGTTACTGTATGTGTGAGTTTAATGCAATTTTTTTTTAAATCTGATAGCAGTAGTGTTTAATCTGCGAATGCAAACCCACTTCCTCTATTGTCCATGCTCTGTGTTGCAGTTGTATATTCTGAGTCAGGGGCAGTGCATATATACGGGGACAGTCCCATGTCTCATCCCCTATTTGAAGAACCGTGGTCTCCACTGCCCTGCTTACCACAATCCTGCAGATTTCAGTATGTGCAATTTGTGTGTGTGTCATTCAACCTGTGTGTTTTTAAAAATTTATAAAGTCAGTCTCATAATTGATAAGTTATAGTCACCCCCCCCCCATTTCCATACACCCATACACTTTTTTTCTCCCACCAGTAATCGAGGTGGCGTCAGAGGAGTATGGTGATTTGAGTCCAGTGCTTTTCAACGCAGAGCAGGACGGCGTGTCTTTAGAGAGTGTCTCCAGTAACCAGAGTGATCCCACATCATCTGGCCCATCTCACTATAACAACGTGTGTTGCGATACACTCACTGGTCAACAAACGTTGGTCTTATACAGTAATTCTGTTACAGCTATCAAACCCTCACACATGCTCTTCTGCGTTTGCACAGGATTTTGGACACGTCGAACGGCGCACCTTTGCCACCAGCGCAATCATGCAGTTCTACATTCTTTTCAAACGAACCTTTATCACTATATACAGAGACATGGTACAATTTCTTAAAATGCAATACTCATTAAATATTAAATATTCTGACAGAATGTGTCGTAGTGTGTTGGCTGCCGTATTGACGAACCATATTTGAGGATTTGTAATTGTGTGTGTGTGTGTGTGTGTGTGTGTATATCTAGGTTTTGACCCACCTGAGGGTGACGTCACACCTATTCATTGGAGTCCTGATCGGCCTGCTGTACCTGACTATCGGCAACAATGCCAACAAAGTGTTCAACAACACCGGGTTCCTGTTCTTCTCCATGCTTTTTCTCATGTTTGCTGCGTTAATGCCCACCATCCTCACATGTAAGGACTTTTAATATTGTATACTGTGTGTGTGTGTGTTTCTAATTATCACTGATGTGAGCGGTTATAAATAAGCATTCGAAAAATTCCTGATCAGTTGGGTACTTCTATGCTACTTTACTTTCCCAGTTCCTCTGGAGTTGCCAGTGCTTATAAGGGAGCATCTGAACTACTGGTATAGTTTAAAAGCCTACTACCTGGCTAAGACCATGGCTGACGTTCCCTTCCAGGTATGCCAATTATATTATATTATTTATTCTAGAAACAGTACATACTACTGTATTTCAGCATATGAAATAGGGAATGGAATGTTGTTTCTAGACCCTAATGACATCAACTTCAAGATACCCTAAAAAAAGATACAAGCTTTATATTAAACTCTTTTCAGCGACCCTACAGTATGTACAGGATGTGAGGATGTATATTAGTAGGCCTTGAGGTCAGTTTTGGGTCAGTCTTGGTCTCGTCCTAGAAGTCAGTTCCACTGGAAGAACCACCCCCAACAGTCGATTAACTGGTTGGCTGTCTGTGCTTGGCCAAACTTGGAATGATCCAAAGCATACCACATCATGTAACAAAGCATGTTGGAGGCAGTATTATGGCATGAGTGTATATGGTTGCCAGTGGAACTAGGTCACTGGTGTTTATTGGTGACTTGACTGCTGATGAAAGTAGCAGGAAAAAGCATTTGGCTTAGAATTCAGATGGATAGGGGCAAACATACAGAAAAAGCTACACACGGAAAAGAAATGGGATATTCTTCACTGGCTCAGGTCAGTTACCTGTTCTCAACACAATAGAGCTGGCTTTTTCACTTAATGAAGACAAGGTAGAAGGACCCAGAAGCCAGCAGTAGCGAAAGGCAGCTGTACCTGACTATCGGCAACAATGCCAACAAAGTGTTCAACAACACCGGGTTCCTGTTCTTCTCCATGTCTCCTTCTTCCTGTTCTTCTTTGTTCCTAAATTTATGGATCTAACTTTATTCATGGAATGAATGAAAATGTATCTCAACCCAAGTAGGAAAGCGCTTAAGGCCTTGTTCACACGGGCGTTAAAATCGAGCGTTTTTTTTGCGTTTGTAGCGTCCGGTAATCGCGGATCAAGCGGCGAGTGTTTTCTACACATAGGAGTCAATGGGAGTGTTCACACGGGCTTTGGTGACGTGCGTTTGTCCGACTGTGCGCTTATACGGCATTAAAAAAACGTTACACGCAGCTTTTTCTTGGCATTCATATCCCAACGAACGCAAGGAAACCGCTTCTAGTTCGTTTTCTGCGCGTTCATTTTACGCTTCGGAGGACCGGATATGTCCCATGATCCTACATGCTATACATAGGAAAATGCGGAAAAGGGCAAAATAAAAAAAAATCATTGTTGAAAAACTTACGCGGAAATTTTTATTTCTTCATAAACCACAAAAAAAAACTTCCTTTAATCCGACGTTGTGCAGTCAGAGAGTAAACCCAGTAGCGGCAGGCTTTCATATCCAGTTTCCGACACAATGCCCCCACAGGTTAACACACAAACTACAATTTGGGCTGCAGGCTGACGTTAGACAGAGACAAACGAACGCCGGTGTAGAAGTCAATCGATCGCCACTACAAAATGCAACATAAACGTCTAGGACGTTCAGAGCACGTTCGTTTATCCAAAAACTTAACGCCCGTGTGAACAAGGCCTAACAGTTAAACAGACACTTGGAAGTGTGTTCAAGTTCATTATGAAAGTTTGTTTGGGCTCATCCAATTATCCAGGTTGTGGCACTTTGCAGGACCTGTCTGGCACTTTGCCCGATTCTGAAACCTGTTTACTTTCTCTCCAGGGCTCTTCTTTGGTCATATACCTAGAGAGTGACCCTGGTATGTAAGGGTTCTTTGCAGGGTTGAATTGCATGTGTCTGGCGGTGCTGCCTGTAGTGACCATACAGTACAGGCCTGTGCAATAAATTAGTCCCCGGGTGTGGCATATTAGACAGTTCATTGTGCTTCATACAGTTTTATACATTAGAATTGTTTGTTGTAAATGTCAAGTCTGCCATTGGTCCAGGGTTTTAAAGAGGGTCTGAAGATCTGGATAGTTTCTTTACTTACACATCTTTCTAGTCCAGGCATTAATTAGCTCTATCTACAGACTTCTCCTCAGATTTCCTAAAGGGCAAACAAAAAGCTCTAAGAACAGATCTTTATTTAATGTAAAAATAGTCACAACATTTTTTCTCACCAGATTTGTCTCTTTCTCTCCCCCCCGCCCCCCACACACAGGTCATATGTCCCATAATGTACTGTAGTATAGTGTACTGGATGACAGGACAGCCTCCTGAAGGAGAGAGGTATGTGCTCTTCATGGCTCTGTCTGTGTGCACTGCCCTGGTCGCTCAGTCTCTGGGCCTCCTTATTGGAGCCGCCTCTCCTTCCCCGCAGGTTTGTAAATACATCGCAGACACACATACCGCTATACACATTGTCCTAATTTAGGATTTTTTCCGAGCTTACTACAGTATGTTTCATTGCAGGTTGCCACATTCATAGGACCTGTGACATCCATTCCGGTCATGCTATTCTCTGGCTTCTTTGTCAACTTCAAAACCATCCCAATATACCTACAGTGGATGTCCTATGTCTCCTACGTCAGGTCAGTGGCAGGTTTCATCATTCTAATACAGTATCTCATGCTATAGCAGGTCTAATCTGAACAATCCACCCAGCTCCATTCACAAAGCTACTTAAGCCTAAAAGTTGCTCCTAGTGATGAAAATCTAATAAAGACTTACAATTATGACATTTTCTTCGAATTTCTCCTTGAATTTAGGACTAAATCTTAGTAAAGATAAGAATGATTCATGAAACATCTTAGCCCTAAAAACAGCTCCTGAGGTAAAACTTGTTAAGAGTAGAGAGTAGGACTTTTAAGAGTTTCTATAGCAGAGGACAAAATGGCGGAAAGAAAAAATATTCTCAAACCTAAATGTGTAAAAGTAAACACTGCTCTCCTGTCCAATTTGGTTTTCTTGTTTATTTCTCTTGGATTGTTTGCTATATACCATCCAAAAGTACAACTTAAATAGACTGTCCTGCAATCATGTAAATTAGTAAAATCTGAGCCATTTTGCTCCTATCAATGTGAAATGGATCACAAGTAATAAAATCAGTATCGTAAATAAATGTAATAACTTGAATATAGTAACTACTGCATGGAAATTGGTTGCTTCAAACGTAGACACATATTTAACATTGGGTTAATTAACTTTATGATATTTAGCCTTAGAAACATTGCATAAAGTAGCCTGCATATACAATTTCTACTATTATAAATACCTTTACATTTTTTTTAATCAACCAATCATAATCTTTGAATTGCTGCATCATCCCTAGCAACGGGGTCAACCACACCTCCTCACTAAGGTAAAGGTTTTTGTACTTTCCTTACTCAGAGTTGCTATGAGAAGTTTTCTAAATCACTTTTAGTCTAGGACTCCAAGATATGACTTTTTAAGCTAAGATAGGAGCTCTCTGAGAGAATTCTAAGAATCTCAGTGAGAATTCTTAGAATTCTCGCTTTTCACGACTTGCTTCTGTTCTTTTAAACTTTGTTTGTGGTGTGAATGTGCCAGCCCTACTTGTGCTGTGTTTTCGAGAGGGCGGGGTCAATTAACGTATAAATTGAACATTTAAGTTTTTAGATTTACATCCAAAAACCCATTACCTTATACCTCTTATCCAGTGTAGGGTTGCAGGGGACCTGAAGAACTTACACCAACCAATCACAGGGCTAAACCACAAACCTTCACACACCCAGTCACACTAATTGTCATTTGTAAAAGCTGAGTAGCCTACATTGCTTATCTTTGGACTGAGGGAGGAAATCTGAGCTCCCAAGAGATTCGAACACCCATCCCTAAGGGTGTGAAACGACACTGCTAACCACAACACGACCATGCCACCTTTACATTTCTAAATAAAATGTGTATTTACTTTTTATTATTTAATTTCTAAATGCAAAATCGATTTTACACCACATTCAATTACTAACCATAACTTGACAGTGTCTGTGTTTTAGATTTATTGTTGTGGAACAGCTTTAACACTGGGCACACCTGACAAAATGTGATAAATAAGCATTTCCTCAGCGAACACTGAGTCGTGCTCTTATGGAAAACTAAATCAAAACCTTCTGACTGAATAAAATCAAGAATTGCAGCAGCACTATGATATATAATGCAGTTTAACTCTTCTACAGGTATGGTTTTGAGGGGGTGATCCTGTCCATTTATGGAATGAACCGGACAGACTTGGAATGCCCAGACATTGTCTGCAAATTCCAGAAGTCTGAGGAGGTGTTGCAGATGCTGGACGTCGAGGACGCAAAGCTTTACGTGGACTTCATAGCGTTGGGGGTTTTCTTCATCATTCTTCGGCTTGTCACTTATCTAGTGCTGCGATACAAAGTCAGATCTGAGCGTTAGGGCCTGACTTCAACTATTAATATTTGTTTTATTGTTGGTATAAACACACACACACACACACACACTGACATTATGTTTTGGATCACTTTTATGTCGTTGAGGCAGATCTGCAGAGTGTCCACCGAACTGTTGAAACAACGCAAATAGATTGTTTTTTAATTTTTTTCTTTTTTTACTTTTTTTTTTTTTTTTTGCACTTTAATATCCCTTAGAAGTTTGTTTGTTGTTGTTTTAGTTTTGCACTTTCTTTCTTTCAATTAGATAATGTGGTATGACATCAAAGGGTCAAGAGTGGCAACAACAGAGTCAATAGTGCTCTGTTGTGAACTTTTGGCACAGAAACGACGACTGATGAAAAAATGGGTAAAATGGGTCTCATCAAGAGACAGCGATGCTCTAAAGTTTGAAACCCATTTTAGGTACAGTATGTACCCAATGAGATAAAGAGATTGGAAGACATTCTGGATATTTTTAGATTTGTATCTGGAAAAAACACATCCTGCAGATATTGTTAACAACCTACGGAAAGTACACAATGTTGTTTTAAATAGAAATGGCAATTTAATCATTACTCAAGCTTTAAGAGTGATCAAACTTTGACATCGTAAATGTGATATTAATGTTAATAATTAAATTATTGTTTCTTCCTGCATACTTATCAATGATAAAAATGAATGTTTCTTTCCACGTACTTATAAATGTTTCTCTTATCTTTGCAATGTAAAACCTATTGATAATAAAAGATTGTTTCTTTCTACTTATTAATTTTTTTTTTTAGCGATGTAAAAACTATTGGTGCAAGTTTTGTACTAATTAAGGTACAAACTATTGTCACTCGGCAGTATTTAAGGGCACAGAACTGTACCTTAATATAGAGAAACAAATTTATACCAATTCTGTTTGTACCATCACATTTTTTGTACCATGGAAAACCACAATGTAGCTTTTGTTTTATAAACTTGCTGGTACATTATTGTACTTAAATCAAAGGTACAAATCTTGTCCTTGAAGGTACTACCTCAGAGACAAGTCCTTTTGTACCTTAATGGTGTCTAATGTTTATCCTTTGGGAAATATAAAGTAATTTTCCGATTGAATAAGACATTTAATCAATTTATTATGAACATATATGAAATATAATTAAACACTGCCTTAAATTACAGTAGATTATTCTATAAAAATACATCTTTCAGGTTTACAATAAACAAATATTAAAACTAAATAAAACAATTAGCTGAAAAGCCTAATACAATCACATTAAAATTGTACAGTATATAAAAGACAATTTTTCATCTACTATATCACTTCACATACTGTTCACAATACAATTTAAACTTTTAAATTTATTTTCACAAAATACAATTGCATTTACTCAACATTCTTTCAGAGCAGAAATTAAATAAAAAATCCTTAAAAACAGTAACGAGATGTGCACAAACCTGTACATACAATTTCTGGAAAACTCTTAAAGGACTGCAGCAGCTTCGTAAATCACGGCTGTTGCTATTCCCAGCTAAAAGTTATCGTAGGCAGTGGATAGTAAACTCTGCATGCACAATATACTTAGTATTATGGTCATTATTTGTTTTACCTAAATTTAAATGTGTGCAAATGTCTTAAATTTTTGGATGCAATGCTAAATGAGCTAATTTAATAAATCCTTTAGGGGTCTGCAGGTGTTTTGAGGCCCTGAAGAAGTTCTGACACATCCTGACCATTGTGTATTTTTCAGTTACTTATAAACATGTCCAAAAAGTCATAAAAAATATCCATATCCTTATAATAACTTTTAGACACCCTGCACGTTCTATTCTGAATCACATGAATAAAAATGCTAAATGTATTATTAGTTTACAGAAAGTAAAGAAAAACAAATATTAGTCTTTTCAAAAAAATAGCAGTGTCAGCATTCATCTTTACAAAGTGATGAATTTTACCGTTTAATCAAAAATGCTTAAAGTTTAATCTTTCTTGTGCATCTCTGATAACCTTACCTGTAACATCTGTAATCTACATAAAGCATTATCTTAGTCACAGTGAGCTAACATATTTGTGCTAAGCTCCATAAGGTAGTATGTTAGCATGGTAGCAGTGTTATCTGCATGCTACTCTAAACTAAGTTACACTGAAAGACAATATTTCATATAAGCTAGCCAAAACAAAGAAAATAGTATAGTAATATAGTATTCGAATAAGGATTATATGAGACTTAATAACTCCCTAACCGATATATATCATCAGGGGTCTTTTCCAAACCATTAAAAACTAAACCAAATAGCTACCGTAAGCTGAAGCTATTCAAAACTGCATGAAATACATTAGACCATTTACACCACAGCTGATATTGACAAACATCTGTAATCAACTTAAGGAATTAGCTTAGCCCCCGGGAGCTAACATGTTTATGCTAAGCTACATGAGGCAGTATGTTAGCATGATACACAGTGTTATCTTTATGCTAACCTAAATTATGCCAGTAACATTGAAAGACAATGTTCCTTATAAACTGCCCAACAAGAAAAAAAAAAAGAATTTTTATATAATCAAAATAAGGATGATATAAGACTTCTCTGTTTTTTGTTGAATTTGCTCTGAGATAAAACTAAACTCCTCCCACTGTCCAAAACATTCTGTACCCTTTGTGTTAAAATAATTATGTACCTTTAATTCAGTTGTACATTAAAAGGTAAAAAAATGCACCATCAAAGGTCTTTTCTGTACCATTAAGGGTACATTTACTGAAAAGGTACAAAACTGTTCTTCGAGGAACATTATTTGTGTACCTTTTTCTGAAGTGTTAAAAAAATAAATTAAATTAATAAATAAACATTTGTGAAACATTTCAAATGAGTGTAAAAAAAAGTCTACTCTTTTTTTTCTTAAAAAAAAAAAAAACCTCAACAATAAGCTTAATGTGAACAGACACCTAGGCCAAAAAACACATACACTAAATGATGAGCCTAATGGACCATAAAACTCACACTTCCTAAACAAGCACTTCTTAGTGATAAGCTTAATTGATCATACACACACACACACAGAGACAATAAACATGCATTCCATTCATGATTATTCTTAGTCGCCAAAAAAAAGAGTCAGAAGACCAGTTTAGAGATGCCTCGAAACCTCACCAGGCTAATAAAAAGAATATATTACGATCCTTCACACCCCGCTAGTTTCAGAGGGTTTCAGAGGTTACATGAGGCCGTACAGTGAGAAAGACGGTCAGAAAACAAAATTCAAGTGGGTTAAGTATTTTCTATCCAAACAAGATGCTTACACTTTGCACAAACTGGCCAGAGCATGATTTCCCTGGAATAGAGGTTTTATATCGAGACTGCAGACTGGCGTCATGCAACGATGGATTCAAATCGATCACTGACGATGATAGATGTTTTTTTAAAGAAAACTTATGTAAGAGCTACCAGGGTAAGTAATGCCTTTGCTTCGATTTTAAAAGACAGCGGGGTTCCTTGTTTTAGACAAAGGGACAGAATTCTACAATACAACTTGTATGTATTGTTTACAAAATGTAAATGTAATTAGGGTCATAAAAAAGTAATAATATGTTGTGTCAAAGAAATTCTACAGTAATGGTAATTTCCATATCCGAGTACTTTACACAACAAAAATGAAAAATATGAACCAGAGCTATTGACATTTACTGAACAATAATGAGTAAAAAAAAAATGCTAAATTTTGTTTAGACAGACGATCAAGTTCACTAGCTTACAATTTTATTTGTACAAAGAATGAACTGTTGTATAGCTGTCACGGAAACACCAGGCTCCACCCTCAATCTCCGTTCCCAATCACCCGAGTTCTAATCACATGCACACCTGATTCTCATCACAGCACACCTCAAATACACCACACTTCCCTCACTCCGTGTCTGACTTCATCTATGGACAACAGACTCCGCCACGTACCTCGTGAGCGGTACTCCTTCTCACCTCATCGCTTCTCGTCTCACCTCTTGTTCTGTGATTCCTCCGTGTCCCCAGTGTCTTCTGTTTGTCTCCACTCATCCACCAGCTCCATCATCACTTCAGATAAGACTATCCGGTTTACTCCTTCAGTGTTTTTATATTACTCTCAGTGTTACAGTTTTTTACAGATGCTAGGACACATTTCTTAATACTTAAGTCACTTTTGCTAAACTCTTCACACAAGTCTCCTAACCGACTTTTAGCTTAGCAAAGCAGTTAATTTCACATTCAAAATGCACTACAACTACCAAAACACTTTAAATCAGATCTCAAATAAACTCATTCTTCCAGACCACTAAAAGGTTAACAGCCGACAAACACACTTTGTCACCCACAAAACAATGACTTAAAAAACACTAACATCACTCTAAAAATTGATTCTGTGGCCTTGTAAATTTCACAGTTATAAAAAGGTTGTTACCTTAATAAAATCTCTAAAAGTCACATACATGATTGTTTGAGTTAGACAAATAAAAATAAATGCCTAAAAAAACAACTATTAGTTTTGTCTTAAATTTACACTATAATTTAAGTTTACTTCACTAGTAAAAATCAGCATTTGACTAACTGAATTATATTTTTAACATGCACTTAATATTTTTTATACATTTTAATCAAAATATCGGTTAATGGAGTAATTGTACTGATTAGTTTCAAGAACTACAATTATAAATTATTCCAACTCAATATTCTTTATGTTTAACTACAAAAACTTAAATAATTGAGTAAATTGCCCTGTGCAAGTGCTCATGGGAAGTCTGGTGTAACATCAGAGACAAGAAGGCTGTGAGGATGTGAGAATGGACATGAAGCCCCTGGAACATTCTGGAACATTCCTTACAAATCCTGGTGAGTAAACAGCTAACACAAGTTACTGTAATAATGACTCTGTAAAAATACATTTAAACGAACTCAGTAATGTTAGTCCCTTTACAGATACTGTTGTAATAAAGATACACACTTATTACATCGAGGCTCATTTACAGTGAAACATCATCCGCGACAGGCGGCAAATTGTGTGTGTGTGTATATATATATATATATATGCATGAATAACTAACAGTTATAGATGGAAACTATACTGTATCCATGACATACCACGCATGCACTGGGGAAGACACATCAACTCAAATGCATTAAAAAGCACACACACAAAAATCTACTTTAAGTACTAACGATACACTTTAAATTAACAATTTAGTCATAAAATGTACCCGGTGCACCTACTCAACATGCAGCAAAGAACACCAGAAATGGAAGTTTCAACGTCATCACTTTGTCACCAATGAGAGGAGTTGTGGGAGGAACGTTGCGCCGACGTCATTAATTTACTTACAACCAATGAGAATATATGTGGGCGGGGCTGCACAATGCTATCAATGAGAATATATGTGGGCGGGGCTGCACAATGCTACCAATGAGAATATATGTGGGCGGGGCTGCACAATGCTACCAATGAGAATATATGTGGGCTGGCGGGGGGGGGAGAGGACGGGCCTGTCTGTGAGTGCTTTGGGACGGGAAGGGGCCGGCGGCGGCAGCTGCTGTGGCAAGTTGAGAAGAGTCAGTACAGACACATCAGAGTCTCCAAAAGTCTCCAGTAACACAAGAAAAAGTCGCCAGATTTGTCGCTAGTCGCGGTTTTTTTTTTTTTTTAATTGTCGCTAGAGGGATTTGAAAAGTCGCTAAATATAGCGACAAAGTCGCTAAGTTGGCAACACTGCACGAGCTGACCGATAAATCCAACACACAACGAGAGGCGGGACTTAAGGCAGAACAGCCAATCATCAGCCGGTGTCATGTTTGAGAGGGAGGGGAGAGGAGAGCTGAAACGAGCGGAGACACAGAGCGGCCAGAGAAACGGAGGAGCGAATGCGTTTGTTTAAAACTGTAGAAAAAGTGTGGGTGTAGAACCCTCTCACCGGGAAAGGTTAAAACACCCACATCCCCCACGGGTGCGACGCCCCTGGGGTTTCTCCCGCCAAATGCGGCGAGGATATAAAACTAACATGTTCAAATAATTCCCGCATGTGTACCGGTCCACCTCACACACTGAACCGCGAGTCTGCTCGTTTCACTCTGACACTTTAAGGAGAAAACGTGGACCAAATCCGGTTTAAACAGCAGAAATGAGGTGCAGTCTCCGGGTTCTGTTTTATCCTGTATTTTTTTCTGTATATATTTAACATGGTTAAACACCGCGGTGAAGTTGGTTTGACGTTGGACGTTGGATATTCGAGCTCCGGCGACCAGATTTGTAGCGGCGATTCGCTGATTTGTAGCGGGGGTTCGCTAACAGAGTCCGGCGAAAGCACGTCGCCTACTGCGCGAGTTAGGGACCGTCTGCAAATTACTGTCCGGCTGAAATACGGATAATAATAATATTATAAACATTGATATTTAAAACAAATAAACGAATTATTGATTCAAAATCTAATCTAAAATGTGTGTCCACTTGTCCTGCAGAAGGCACAACCTTTTTTTGTCAATATTATGACTTTTCATTTTGATTAACAATTAATATTTAATAATTATGCATTTTACTTCAATAACTTCCAGGTCATGTGACCTATTGACTCAAAATTTATTCCAAAATGTGTGTCCACCTGTCCTGCAAAGGGCACAACCTTTTTTCTGTCAATATTATCACTTTTAATTTTTATTAAAAATTAATATTCAATAATTCTGCATTTTACTTCAATACCTTCCAGGTCATGTGACCTATTGACTCAAAATCCATTCTAAAATGTGTGTCCACCTGTCCTGCAGAGGGCACAACCTTTTTTCTGTCAATATTATCACTTTGCATATTTATTAATAATTAATATTTAATAATTCTGCATTTTACGTCAATACCTTCCAGGTCATGTGACCTATTGACTCAAAATCTATTCCAAAATGTGTGTCCACCTGTCCTGCAAAGGGCACAACCTTTTTTTGTCAATATTATCACTTTGCATTTTTATTAATAATTAATATTTAATAATTCTGCATTTTACTTCAATACCGTTCAGGTCATAAGACCTATTGACTCAAAATCTATTCCAAAATGTGTGTCCACCTGTCCTGCAAAGGGCACAACCTTTTTTTTGTTAATATGATCACTTTTCATTTTTATTAATAATTAATATTTAATAATTCTGCATTTTACTCCAATACCTTCCAGGTCATGTGACCTATTGACTCAAAATCCATTCTAAAATGTGTGTCCACCTGTCCTGCAAAGGGCATAACCTTTTTTTTGTTAATATGATCACTTTTCATTTTTATTAATAATTAATATTCAATAATTCTGCATTTTACTTCAATACCTTCCAGGTCATGTGACCTATTGACTCAAAATCCATTCTAAAATGTGTGTCCACCTGTCCTACAGAGGGCACAAACTTTTTTTGTCAATATTATCACTTTTCATATTGAGTAATAATTAATATTTAATAATTCTGCATTTTACTTCAATATCTTCCAAGTCATGTGACCTATTGCCTCACAATCTATTATATAAGAGGTGTCCACCTGTCCTGCAGAGGGCACAACCTTTTTTTGTCAATATTATCACTTTTAATTTTTTTTTTAATAATTAATATTTAATTATTATGCATTTTACTTCAATATCTTCCAAGTCATGTGACCTATTGACTCAAAATCCATTCTAAAATGTGTGTCCACCTGAGCTGCAGAGGACAAGTGGACACATTAAATTATCAATATTATCACTTACATTTAAGTCACTTATACTTCTTCTTTGTCTTTCGGCTGTTCCCTTTCAGGGGTCGCCACAGCGAATCATCTGCCTTCATCTAACCCTATCCTCTGCATCCTCTTCTCTTACACCAACTAACTTCATGTCCTCTCTAACTGCATCCGTAACACTTTCTCTAGACCTCCTGCCTGGCAGGTCCAACCTCAGCATCCTTCTCCAGATATATTTACAATCTCTCCTCTGAACATGTCCAAACCACCTCAATCTGCCCTCTCTGACTTTATCTCCAAAACATCTAACATGGTTTGTCCCTCTGATGAACTCATTCTTGATCCTATCCATCCTTGTCACTCCCAAAGAGAACCTCAACATCTTCAGCTCTGCTCCCTGTAGCCTCACCGTTTCTCTTGGATTCCTCTCATTCACACACATGTATTCCGTACCTCAGTGGTTAAGGCATTGGACTACGGTTCGGAAGATCCCAGGTTCAAACCCCACAACCACCAACTTGCCACTGTTGGGCCCTTGAGCAAGGCCCTTAACCCTCAACTGCTCAGATGTGTAATGAGATAAAAATGTAAGTCGCTCTGGATAAGAGCGTCTGCCAAATGCCTAAATGTAAATGTAATGTAAATGTCTTGCTCATACTTCTCTGCCACTCCAGACTTCCTCATACAACACCACAGCTCCTCTCTCGGCACCCTGTCGTACGCTTTCTCTAAATCTACAAAGACACAATGCAACTCTTCATTACCTTCTCTGTACTTCTCCACCAGCATCCTCAAAACAAAAACCGCATCTGATGTACTCTTTCTAGGCAAAAAACCATATTGCTGCTCACAAATGCTCACCTCTGCCCTTAACCTAGCTTCCACTACTCTTTCCCACAGCTTCATTGTCTGGCTCATTAGCTTTATACCTCTATAATTGCCACAGCTTTGCACATCTCCCTTGTTCTTAAAAATCAGCACCAATACACTTCTCCTCCATTCCTCTGAAATCCTCTCACTCTCCAAGATCTTGTTAAACAAACTTGTCAGAAACTCTACTGCCACCTCTCCTAAGCACTTCCATACCTCCACAGGTATGTCATCTGGACCAACAGCCTTTCCACTCTTCATCCTCTTCAATGCCCTTCTTACCTCACTTTTACTAATATTTGCTACTTCCTGTTCCACAACAGTCACCTCTTCTACTCTTTGTTCTCTTTCGTTTTCCTCATTCCTCAACTCCTCAAAGTAATCCTTCCATCTTCCCATCACCCTCCTGGCATCTGTCAGTACATTTCCATCTTTATCTTTAATCACTCTAACCTGCTGCACATCCTTTCCATCTCTATCTCTCTGCCTCGCCAACCTGTACAGATCCACCTCACCCTCCTTACTATCCAATCTAGCATACAAGTACTTATATGCTCTTTGTTTGGCCTTTGCCACCTCTACCTTCACCCAACACTGCATCTCTCTGTACTCCTGTCTACTCTCTTCAGTCCTCTCAGTATCCCACTTTTTCTTAGCTAGCCTCTTTCCCTGTATACACTCCTGGACTTCCTCATTCCACCACCAAGTCTCCTTGTCCACTTTTCCCTTACTTGATGATACACCAAGTACCCTCCTACCTGTCTCCCTAATATTGGCTGTAGTTGTCCAGTCAACTAAAAGCACCTCCTGACCACCCATAGCCTGTCTCAACTCCTCCCTGAAGACTACACAACATTCTTCCTTTCTCAGCTTCCACCACTTTGTCCTCTGCTCTGCCTTTGTCCTCTTTACCTTCCTCACCACCAGGGTTATTTTACACACCACCATTCTGTGTTGTCTGACTACACTCTCCCCTACCAACACTTTGCAGTCACTGATCTCTTTCAGATTACAACGTCGACACAAGATGTAGTTGACCTGAGTGCTTCTGCCTCCACTCTTATACTGTATGTCACCCTATTTTCCGGTATTTACTACTGCCATTTCCATCCTCTTTGCAAAGTTCACCACCCTCTACATTCCAGACTTGGGACTGGCACAAGAAGACACTGGGTTGCACCCCCCCCCCCCCCCTCTGGTTGCACTAAGTCACTTATTCTTATATTTATTAATAACTAAGGTTGAAATACAGTTGCAAGCAATAATGAGCAGGTCCAATCATCTTGCGCAAAAATACATTGGACACAGTGGACACATGCATTTAAAGGAGACATACCAATAAAATAATGACATGATTTTAGAATGGGGGGAATTTTATGTCAAGACCTTCAAAAAGCTCTGGATGCTGAAGAAAAGCATCACACAATAATGTCACTAAATGTGATGTCACTCAATATAATGTCACACAGAAAGTCGCTGCAGCATTGAGGGAATTGGTGATCCCCCCCCATCTTGTCTTCTGAGAGACACGGCCACTCTAAGAGGTTCTTTTTATACCCAATCATGTTTCCAATTGACCTAATAAGTTGCAAATTGGTCCTCCAGCTGAATCTTATATGTACATTTTACTTTTCCGGCATCTTATTGCTACCTGTCACAACTTTTGGAATATGTAGCTCTCATAAAATCCAAAATGAGCCAATATTTGGCATGACATTTAAAAATGTCTCACTTTCAACATTTGAAATGTTATCTATATTCTATTATGGAATAAATATTTAAATTTAAAACTTCCACTTCATTGCATTCTGTTTTTATTAATAGTTTGTACAGTGTCGCAACATTTTTGGAATCAAGTTTTGGGGTTTTCCATGTATACATGCAAGTGTGCATAAGCTATGCAGCAAAATCTTGTGTAAGGGCCCTGGGAGTTGCATCCTAATGGCAGCAGTTTCTAACCTGTTACTAATGACTTTCAGGGCGTGCTAGAAAAGCAAAAAGACCTGGAGGCTGGAAAAAATCCTTAGAAAAACAACTTCATACACTATGATGTAATAGGGCTGATATCATAGTGCTCGGACTCTTAAAAAATAATAATCCTAGTAAAACCTGTGCCAAGTTGTAGTGCGGACAGGGTATTCCGCTGTGGCGACCCCTTGCCGGGAGCAGCCAAAAGACCAACAACGACAACAGAAGAACATAAGACTCCTTCACACACTATGACGACATACAGACGACATATAGTGCTTGGGCCCTAATAAAAAAAAAATTCCTATAAGAAAAAAAAGGGGCCCTTCACACACTAAGACGACAAACTGTAGGGCTGATGTTCATATGCTTGGTTCCTAATAACAATCTTTAGAAGAACAAGATGGCCCTTTACACACTGTAATGTACTGTAATAGGGCTGATGTCATAGTGCTTGGGCCCTAATAATCTGTACATGGGTATTACATTGAGACACCCTAACTTAAGTTAAGCCTTTATTTGTCACATACTGTACATTACTGCGCACAAAAAAAAATTTCACATACCAGAGAGCAGGGTCAGCTATGATATGGCACCCCTGGAGCAGATAGGGTTAAGGGCCTAGCTCAAGGGCTCAACAATGGCAACTTGGTGGAGGTGTGGCTTGATCTACCGACCATCTGATCAGTACTTCAGTTTTGTATGCCTGCAAGTTCCATTATACCGTACAGATGAACCAGCCCTGGTTGCTACTGAAGAAGTTGTGCAAGTACTGCTTGACTACATGTCATTTGCTATAGCCTAAAGAGTGGGCACATCACTATGAAAAGGTTAATCACTGCTACTGCTACTGCAAAAAGACCTGGAAGGTATTGAAGTAAAATGCATAATTATTAAATATTAATTATTAATAAAAATGCAAAGTGATAATATTGACAAAAAAAGGTTGTGCCCTCTGCAGGACAGGTGGACACCTCTTATATAATAGATTTTGAGGCAATAGGTCACATGACTTGGAAGATATTGAAGTAAAATGCAGAATTATTAAATATTAATTATTAAAAAAAATTTAAAGTGATAATATTGACAAAAAAAGTTTGTGCCCTCTGCATGACAGGTGGACACACATTTTGGAATAGATTTTGAGTCAATAGGTCTTATGACCTGAACGGTATTGAAGTAAAATGCATAATTATTAAATATTAATTATTAAAAAAAAATTAAAGTGATAATATTGACAAAAAAAGGTTGTGCCCTCTGCAGGACAGGTGGACACCTCTTATGTAATAGATTTTGAGGCAATAGGTTTTATGACCTGAACGGTATTGAAGTAAAATGCATAATTATTGAATATTAATTATTAATAAAAATGCAAAGTAATAATATTGACAAAAAAAGGTTGTGCCCTCGGCAGGACAGGTGGACACACATTTTGGAATAAATTTTGAGTCAATAGGTCACATGACCTGGAAGGTATTGAAGTAAAATGCATAATTATTAAATATTAATTATTACTCAATATGAAAAGTGATAATATTGACAAAAAAAGTTTGTGCCCTCTGCAGGACAGGTGGACACACATTTTGGAATAGATTTTGAGTCAATAGGTCTTATGACCTGAACAGTATTGAAGTAAAATGCATAATTATTAAATATTAATTATTAAAAAAAAATTAAAGTGATAATATTGACAAAAAAAGGTTGTGCCCTCTGCATGACAGGTGGACACACATTTTGGAATAGATTTTGAGTCAATAGGTCTTATGACCTGAACGGTATTGAAGTAAAATGCATAATTATTAAATATTAATTATTAAAAAAAATTTAAAGTGATAATATTGACAAAAAAAGGTTGTGCCCTCTGCAGGACAGGTGGACACCTCTTATATAATAGATTTTGAGGCAATAGGTCTTATGACCTGAACGGTATTGAAGTAAAATGCATAATTATTAAATATTAATTATTAATAAAAATTTAAAGTGAAAATATTGACAAAAAAAAGGTTGTGCCCTTTGCAGGACAGGTGGACACACATTTTGGAATAGATTTTAAGTCAATAGGTCTTATGACCTGAACAGTATTGAAGTAAAATGCATAATTATTAAATATTAATTATTAAAAAAAATTTAAAGTGATAATATTGACAAAAAAAGGTTGTGCCCTCGGCAGGACAGGTGGACACACATTTGAGAATAGATTTTGAGTCAATAGGTCACATGACTTGAAAGATATTGAAGTAAAATGCAGAATTATTAAATACTAATTATTAATAAAAATAAAAAGTCATAATATTGCCAAAAAAAGGTTGTGCCCTCTCCAGAACAAGTGGACACACATTTTAGAATGGATTTTGAGGCAATAGATCATTTATTTATTTTAAATATGTGTATAATATTAATAATATCCGTATTTCAGTCGGACAGTAATTTGCAGACGGTCCCTAACGAGCGCAGTAGGCGAGCTGCTTTCGCCGGCCTGTGTTAGCGAATCCCCGCTACAAATCAGCGAATCTCCGCCACAATTTGGAAATCTGGATGCCGGAGCTCGAATATCCAACGTCAAACCAACTTCACCGCGGTTGATTAAACACTGAGCACGCAGCGGCAGATGTTATAAAATAAAAGTGCTAAGTACTGTACTAGTAACTAAAGCCATGAAATATAAAGATTTAGTGAAAATACAAAATTTCTCCCAGAATTAGGAGAAAGTAATATGAAATTTAAATATTTATATTTACAATGTTATGTATGTTCTGATATGTAAGTAAAAGGAACTAAAACTGATTGATTTTGTGTGTGTGTTTGTGTGAAACATGTTATATATTTTCTATATCTCTTTCACAGCACCAACACCACTAATGAAGAGAAGTTGAATGGAGATAAAACAGGAGGTAAATGTCAACTTTTTAAATGTTACAGAAGTATTAAATAAGTAACCATTGAATCAAAGATAGAAATTAAAACTAGGGCTTGTGTTCTGCCCCAAGTCGAATGTTTTAAAAAAGGGAAAAGTTTGTAATAAGTTAATGATAAAATAGCATATTTCATCTGTAATAATTAGGTTAAAAGGATAGTCATTCAGTTAAAAAAACGAATATTTTTCTGTACATTCTTTATCTGCATTTTATTTTGAAGGGGGTAATTTGTGGTTGCAAGGCATTGTGGGAAGCAGAAGCTATAATAAGTTTGAGAAAGAGAGAATCATCGAGTCGAAAGCCTGTCTATTCATGTCTGAACATCCCCCTCTTGTGACCTAAATCTTTATTTACACCATCTAGAGCAATGGCTGTAAGTTTATTTTATGTTTGGTTCATTGTGTACTTTAGAAGTAGCTGGTTTAGAGATCGTTTTGTGAACGTTTTGTGAATGTGTTTGTTCCAGGAATTAGCTTTGTCCCATAGGCTGGTTTTGCTTAGAGATGTTTATTAGCATAGACATTAAGCGAATCTAATTTGCATATGAAAAGATAGCTAAAGTGGCTGTTTAGCTTTTGAAACAGCTAAAACATCTTTCTTACATGTTTTTTACTATTAGTCATTTGTTTTGGTACATTTATTTCACATGTTAAGTAGCTAAAGGTATGTTTATTTTTCTGCTTGTTTTTAGTTTCACTCAACTTTTTCATTGAGCTATTCAAGCTACAATTACAAAGAATTGTAAGCTGTCAAGAAGACTGTAATAAAGGAGTAAGACACTCAGTTCCTGGCTCATAAAAATTGAGTTTGGCTTGCTGTTGACCTACGTTAACATACACAGTGTATCCAACACGTAGTGATAACAGTATAGTGAAAAGCCATTTCAGCAGTTGGTGGAAAATAACACTTATGCCACAGCGATGGACAACGTTCATGACAAGAAAGCATCATCCATAGCTAGCTCCAGGTCCAAACACTCATCTTCCAAATTATCTTCAAAGTCCAGCGTTTTGGAAGCAGCCATCTTTGCACGTGCTTCAGCCGAAGCCACAAACGCTGAAGCCTCTTACAGCAAGAGACAGTTGCAAATAAAAAAGCAGCAAGCAACTTTGGAGATGGATTTAGAGATGTTGGAAATAGAAAAAAAGGCTGCAGCTGCTATGGCAAAAGCAGAAGTTCTAGAAGCTGCTGCGGCTGTTGAACAAGAAAAAGGGGAAAGCGTTAAAAGTTCAATCCCACCACGAGTTGTCAGACAGAGAACCATGGAGTATGTGCAACACCAAACTCAGCTTAAGTCACTTCCAGCTGAAGAAGGAACACATCAAGTTGAGTTGATGGCAAAGGCATCCTCGTTCGCTCCAAAGAAATCTGAACAAACAACTTCTACACCTGTACTCCAGAAAATTTATGTAAAGGAGGAAACATTCAACTCACCAAGAGACTATGTCAAGCCAAACAGTTACCACGCTCCCCACACAAATGACCCACCTATGGCTGACTTTGCTAGGTTCCTTGCACGCAGAGAGTTAATTACGACAGGGCTCTTTAAGTTTGATGACACCCCTGAAAATTTCAGAGCATGGCAGTCCTCATTCTTTAATGCAACGGAAGGAATCAACCTTACGTATAGCCAGGAGTTGGATCTCCTAGTCAAGTGGCTCGGTAAAGAGTCCTCGGAGCATGTTAAAAGAATCAGAGCCGTTTATACAACCAACCCCAAAGCTGCGCTCCAGTTGTCGTGGAATAGGTTGGAAGAATGTTTTGCTACACCAGAAGTAGTAGAAAATGCTTTGTTTAAAAGATTAGACAGTTTTCCTCATCTTACAAATAGAGACAACGTAAAACTTAGAGAACTAGGAGATCTTCTCCTAGAGCTGCAGGTTGCTAAAGATGAAGCTTTTCTCCCAGGCCTCGCTTATCTTGACACACCCCGTGGTGTTAAGCCCATAGTGGGAAAGCTGCCTTCAAGCTTACAAGAAAAATGGCTTCACGCAGGTTCAAAATACAAACAAAAATATAATGTGACATTCCCTCCTTTCGCCTATTTTGTAAAGTTTGTCCAAGAGGAAGCAAAAGCGAGGAATGATCCGAGTTTTGCAACATGCAGCAGTCAAACCTCTAACAAAGGTGAGAGGCTACCATTCAAGCAAACTAGCTACAAAACGCCTCTAACCGTAAACAGAACAGAGGTCAATACAACTCATCCGGAGGAGGATCTAACACGTTATTGTCCAGTTCATAAGAAAACACATCCTCTTGCCAAATGTAGAGCTTTCCGGATCAAACCAATACAAGAAAGACGGAATATTCTCAAAGAACACAAACGGTGTTTTCGCTGTTGTTCACCCACACACATAATAAGGAACTGTGACATGAAGATCAAGTGTGAGGAGTGCCAAAGTGAAAAACATTGCTCTGCCATGCACCCTGATACGAGTCAACAACTCCAGCTGGAAAACACACCTGAAACAAAGCCTCAGCCCCTAGACAACACTCCACCTGAGGTAACGTCACGGTGCACAGAGATCTGTGGTGAAGGCTGTCCTCCACGTTCTTGCTCTAAAGTATGTCTAGTTCGAGTTTTCCCTAAAGGCCAACCAGAACAGTCTGTCAAGATGTATGCCATCCTGGATGATCAGAGCAATTGCTCACTGGCCCGCCCTGAATTCTTTGAGCTGTTTGGAATCAAGGGTACTCCCCTGACATATCATATGAGAACTTGTGCTGGGCTAACTCAAATGGTTGGCAGGAAGGCAGTGGGGTTCCAAATTGAGCCAGTAGGTGGAGGTCCACGTCTAGGCCTCCCTCCTCTCATTGAATGTGATGAGATAGTTTTCAACAGAAATGAAATACCTACACCGGAAGTCGCTCTTGCCCACGCTCACTTGAAACACCTTGCTCCTCTTATACCCAGGCCTGATCCAGATGCTCAGATAGCAGTTCTACTGGGCAGAGACATTATACAAGTCCACAAGGCACGAGAACAAGTTAACGGTCCCCATAACGCTCCCTTTGCTCAGCGCCTGGACCTGGGCTGGGTAATCGTGGGGGAAGTATGCCTTAATGCCCATAAGCCTACGGTTAACGTCTATAAAACTCACATGCTCTCCAACGGACGACCATCCTTCCTCGTTCCTTGCCCTAACAACATCAACATCAAAGAAAAACCATACCATGGCGGGGAGCACAAGAGTACCTTCTTAAAACGCAGCTCAAAATCCAGTACAGCAGGAGAAAGACTTGGAGAAAAAGTTTTTGAGCGCACAGAATATGATAACCAGCATGCCTTGTCCTTTGAGGATGAGACGTTCCTAAGGATAATGGAAAAGGAAGTTCACCAGGACAAAACCAATAACTGGGTTGCTCCTCTACCATTTAAGTCACCTCGTTTACCTTTTCCAAATAACAGAGACCAAGCGCTGTCCAGACTCAACTCATTGAGACGCAACTTAACCAAAAACCAACAAATGAGAGAACAGTTCTTAGAGTTCATGGATAAGCTGTTTGAAAACAATCACGCAGAGATCGCTCCAACCATTGATGACAACACAGAGCGCTGGTACCTGCCCATCTTCGGGGTATATCATCCCCAGAAGCCCGATCAAATACGGGTAGTGTTTGACTCTAGTGCAGAGCAATCTGGTGTATCACTCAACTCAGTACTGCTAACAGGCCCGGATCTCAATAACACCCTTCTTGGTGTGCTGATTCGGTTTAGGAAAGAGCTCATTGCTACCACGGCTGACATCCAGCAAATGTTTTATGGGTTTCTAGTTAGACCAGACCACAGAGATTATTTGAGGTTCCTGTGGTACAAGGATAATGACCTGTCAAAGGAGGTACAGGAATATCGCATGCGGGTGCATGTTTTTGGGAATAGCCCATCGCCAGCGGTAGCTATCTATTGTCTGCGAAGAGCTATCCGAGAAGGCGAGGCAAAGTTTGGAGCAGACACAAGGCAATTTGTTGAAAGACACTTCTATGTGGATGACGGTCTGATCGCAGTCCCTACTGAGTCTGTAGCCATCGATCTGATCAAGCGCACATGTGCATCCTTAGCCATGTCCAACCTCAGACTCCACAAAATCGCCTCAAATAGTGTCTCAGTTATGCAAGCCTTCAAGCCAGAAGACTTGGCATCTGGCATAAAAGACTTGAGCCTCGGCGACGAAGCCTTACCTGCTCAGAGAAGTCTAGGAATGTGCTGGGACATAAACACTGACTCATTTACATTCAAGGTAGCTGTTAATAACAAACCCTACACCCGCCGAGGGGTTCTCTCAGTAATTAACAGTATCTTTGACCCGTTGGGACTAGCATCGCCAGTGACCATCAAAGGCAGACTCTTGTTACGCGAATTGTCCAATGGAGTACAAGATTGGGATGCTTCTCTCCCTCAAAACAAAATGGACACATGGGAAACGTGGAAAATATCTCTCCAAGATCTGAGCAGCCTCAGAGTACCACGCTGCTATGTGCCAGCCTCCCTTTACAAGTCCACTTACACTGAACTGTGCGTCTTTTGTGATGCTTCAAGTTGGGCTATTGCAGCAGTAGCATACTTGAAGACAGTAGATGCAAAGGGACAATCTGAAGTAGGGTTTGTGCTTGGAAAAGCAAAACTTTCACCACAACCTGAACCCACAGTACCCCGCCTTGAACTCTGTGGAGCAGTTCTAGCGGTGGAGATGGCGGAGCTCATTCTGGATGAACTTGATCACAAGCCAAATGCTGTCAAATTCTATTGTGACAGCAAAGTGGTTCTTGGGTACATCGGCAATGATTCAAAGCGTTTTTATGTCTATGTACATAATCGAGTTCATCGTATACGCCAGTCTACATCCCCTGAACAATGGCATTATGTCACATCAGAGCAGAACCCAGCTGACCTAGCGACCAGGTCAGTACCTGCGTCACAGCTCATGGACACTATGTGGTTTAAGGGACCAGAGTTCCTTTATAAATTACCTGAACCTGAGACACAAAAATCGTTCGAGCTCATCACACCTGAAGTGGATGCTGAAATCCGACAAGTTAATACCTTCATAACACAGGTTCAGGGAAATCGACTCACACCAGAACACTTCCAACGCTTCTCAAACTGGATCTCACTGGTACGTGGCATTTCCTTCTTGATTCACCAAGCACGTTCTCAATCATCAAGCCACTTGTCAGAGCCCTTATGCAAAGGTTGGCATAAATGCAACAAGCCACGCACTCCAGAGGAGCTGGAGGCGGCCAGTAAGCTTATCTTTCGGTCTGTTCAAAAAGATACCTTCGCTGACGAGTATGCTGCCCTCCATGCCAATCAAACCATTCAGAGCTCTAGCCCCATCGTAGCTCTTGACCCCTATATGGAAGAAGACCTCATCAAAGTTGGAGGCCGCCTTAAGCATGCTTCAGTGGACAAAAAGGTGAAAAATCCTATAATTCTCCCAAGTAAGCACCATGTGTCAAAATTGCTTGTCCTGCACCATCATGTTAAGGTCGTGCATCAAGGAAGACAGTTTACAGAAAGTGCGGTTAGGCAAGCTGGACTGTGGATTGTAGGGTGCAAAAGATTGGTCTCGTCTGTTATCCACCGCTGTGTAATATGCAAGAAACTCAGAGGAAAAGTAGAGACCCAAAAAATGGCAGACCTCCCTCCTGAACGACTAGAAGCATGCCCTCCATTTTCATATGTCGGGTTGGACGTGTTCGGCCCATGGGCAGTGGTCACTCGACGCACACGAGGTGGCGCAGCACAAAGCAAGAGGTGGGCGATACTTTTTACATGTATGACCACAAGAGGCGTACATATCGAAGTAATTGAATCTATGGACGCTTGCAGCTGTATAAACGCAATACGTAGATTCTTTGCTATAAGGGGGCCGGCAAAACAAATGCGATCAGACAGGGGGACTAATTTCATTGCAGCAAGTGTGGAACTTGGCGTGGCGGAACCAAACAAGAACCCTCCCAACATTTGCAACTATCTTCGTGACAGCGGTTGCACATGGAAGTTCAACCCCCCACACGCCTCCCATATGGGAGGTGTTTGGGAAAGGATGATTGGGGTAACTCGCAGACTATTGGACTCAATGCTCTTGCAAAACAGATACACTCATCTGACACATGAAGTGCTTTGCACCCTAATGGCTGAGGTATCATCTATAATTAATGCAAGGCCCTTGGTTCCTATTTCATCAGACCCTGCCTCACCATTCCTTTTATGTCCTGCAATGATATTAACACAAAAGCTGCACGTTCCCTCTCCACCGGGAGACTTTTGTGGAAAAGACTTGCTCAGAAACCAGTGGAGACAAGTGCAGGCACTAGCCGATGAATTCTGGAGCCGATGGAGAAATGAATATCTCAACACCCTTCAATCAAGGCGCAAGTGGCGTGGTACATGCCGCAATCTGCAAGCAGGCGACATTGTGTTGTTGAAACAAAACCAGGCACCAAGAAATGAATGGACAATGGCCATCATCACAACTACCTTTCCAAGCAGCGATGGAAAGGTCAGAAAGGTCGAAGTGAGGACATCATCCCACGGAGTCTCAAAGACTTACTTACGTCCCATTTCTGATGTTGTTCTGCTCTTAGAAAGTGAAGAGACTGATAAGAAGTAGTAGTGGCATCAGTGATGCCAGACGGGGAGTGTTCTGCCCCAAGTCGAATGTTTTAAAAAAGGGAAAAGTTTGTAATAAGTTAATGATAAAATAGCATATTTCATCTGTAATAATTAGGTTAAAAGGATAGTCATTCAGTTAAAAAAACGAATATTTTTCTGTACATTCTTTATCTGCATTTTATTTTGAAGGGGGTAATTTGTGGTTGGAAGGCATTGTGGGAAGCAGAAGCTATAATAAGTTTGAGAAAGAGAGAATCATCGAGTCGAAAGCCTGTCTATTCATGTCTGAACATCCCCCTCTTGTGACCTAAATCTTTATTTACACCATCGAGAGCAATGGCTGTAAGTTTATTTTATGTTTGGTTCATTGTGTACTTTAGAAGTAGCTGGTTTAGAGATCGTTTTGTGAACGTTTTGTGAATGTGTTTGTTCCAGGAATTAGCTTTGTCCCATAGGCTGGTTTTGCTTAGAGATGTTTATTAGCATAGACATTAAGCGAATCTAATTTGCATATGAAAAGATAGCTAAAGTGGCTGTTTAGCTTTTGAAACAGCTAAAACATCTTTCTTACATGTTTTTTACTATTAGTCATTTGTTTTGGTACATTTATTTCACATGTTAAGTAGCTAAAGGTATGTTTATTTTTCTGCTTGTTTTTAGTTTCACTCAACTTTTTCATTGAGCTATTCAAGCTACAATTACAAAGAATTGTAAGCTGTCAAGAAGACTGTAATAAAGGAGTAAGACACTCAGTTCCTGGCTCATAAAAATTGAGTTTGGCTTGCTGTTGACCTACGTTAACATACACAGTGTATCCAACACGTAGTGATAACAGTACAGCTTGAAATATTTCACTTTACCTATAATAAGTCTAGACTATACAAGTTTTCCACTCGAGTATACTAGATTTTCCATTAACTAAAGTAAAAAAATGATGTAGTTGATAGTCATGCGTAAATAAAGTTGGGTATCATTTTTATACAAGGGACAAAAACATTTACGAGGGACGTTCAAGTCAAAGCGGGACCGTTGATTGTGCAGAATAACAGAACACCCCCTTTATTTCTCTCTATATTTTTTTCTCTATGTATGAGCTTGTGCATTGTTCTGTTAGAGCAAAATGCCTTTGGTGATCAAAGCAGTCCGTTTTGTGTAAAAGCATTCCACTGAAATGTTCACCGGAATTTTACCAGCAATGGGCCACGTAAAATCAAATTAGTTTTATGTCTTCCTTTTAGAGAATTTTCATCACAAGTCCCGCTTTGACTTAAACACCACTCGTAGATCAGTGTGATGATGTATATTAGTCCAAAAAGTATGTATTTGAACGGAAGTACTATTTTACCAGTCTGGTAGACTTTATATTAACAGTCACACTTGTACTTACTTGTATACTATTGTTCCTTTTTTAGGTGCCAGCATTATGGGATGGCGGTGTAAACTGTGTGCATTTGTCACATCATCAAAAGGAATTTTGATTATTATGGAGTGAAGCATGGTACTGTTGGTCATGGATATTTAGTGTCCTGTGTTCATTTAGACTGTCATTGCTTCTTTAAGATTTGAGAAGGTCTGCACACACTTGTATGGATCCCATTGTTTGCAGGAAACTGAAGTGTGAAGGTGTGCAATCTTTCAGATGTAAAATGTGACTCATTAGATTCTAATACAAAAGTCTACTTTCCACATATTAACTGTATAATACTTGTGGCAGAAGTATTGTTTCTGAGACTGTTTACTAATAAGATAAATCCAGCTTTCTGTTTATGATCTTGTTACATGTCATTTGCATGTAAACCAGGTAGAGTTTAGACTTCGTCTTGTCAAATTTAGCAAATAAATGTTTAATTAAAATGGTAATGTGTGTATTGTTTTTTTTTTCATTCAGTTAAAATATTTAGTAAATGTAGCACATTTGTTTGTTAAATAATAGTATAATTTTCAGTATCTTCTACCTTCCATTTCAATTATATCTACTCAATTATTTTACTCATTTTCACTTTGCATTAACTTGTGATTTTCATTACATTTACTTAATTTTGTACATCATTTGTACTAAATATAGTTATAGGTCTACTTAATTTTTTTACTGACTTGTACTCAACTCATGAAGTATATTTTACATGATTTGTATATATATATATATATATTTTTTTTTTATATTTACTCTATTTTTAAGTGTAAAAATGTTGAGTACAGCACAGTTTTATTTTTTAGAGTGATGTAGCATTACACAGTGTTTTCTTGTGTAAAACAAGGACACATCTCTGTTTATAATTGCAATATATATCGTTTATAACTGCAACATATGTTACTGGAATGAATCAGACATGATGCAGAATTCGTCAATATTTTATGTTTATTTATTTATATTTTGCACTAAGTAATTCCAAACTACAAGAATTTGTATACACACCATCCACTGATACAGATACAATAGTAATGCAAAAGTAATAGTAATAGTAATCTACTCAGCCTTCTCTATTTGCCCACAGGTTCTCATCCACATCACATCTTATGTCATCTAGGGCAATACACCTAGGAAAGAATCTTCTGGCATGTCTGATCCATCCCTGGCAATCTTCTGCTGATATGTCCAGGCATTCAGCATTCATTGCATCCAGGAAGGAACATTTGTTCATGTGGATGATGGTCGTAAACCTTCCACCACCATGAGGAAAAGAATTCCTCTATGAGGTTGAGGAATGGAGAGTAAGGTGGAAGGAAAATCTATTCTGGGATGGGCCGCAAACCACTCGGTGACTGCACGGGAGTGGTGAAATGCCACATTGTCCCATACAGTTATAAATGTTGGCTGATTCCTTCTCTCCGCATCCCTTTCCTCACCTAGCACAACCCTTTCATTGAGTAACAACTGTGTAGATGTTCATCTACAATGAGCGGCTGGTTAAACTGCATTTTTAGTTTCAATAAAATATTGCTGTTGAATTTTGATGTCTTATTCAGTTTTGCATTATGTTACTGTTTAGAACATAAGTTTAACAGTTTTAAATAACAGTATGTAAGCATGTGCAAAATGTCCTGTACGTACAAAGATGTTTGGCAGTTGTTGTGTCTGAATGAGAAAAGAATTCATGAAATTTAAGAGATGTAGTCTTTGAAAGCATTTTGTGCCAAAACAATGATAATTGATCCTCAGTTTAGCCCACATAGACTTCTGTTGTGCTTAGTGTGTGAAGAGTTTTGCAAAAGTGACCTAAGTATTGAGAAATGTGTCCTAGCGTCTGTAAAAAACTGTAATAAAACGCCTGTTTGGGTTCTTGCATGATCTTTGTTGAGTCTGTATATTCCGTATTGCATATAACTTTAAATATAGAGAATATACAGTAGTTGCAAGCAACGATGAGCGGGTCCAAGCCCCCTGTACCATCATCAGGTCACACCACACAAACTGTTTGTCACTTGTTTACACCTCCCAAAAGCCATCGCCACCCAGGTGCACACTTTACACAGTATGATGTGGGCTGATGTCAGCCGGACCCTATATATTTGTCATGCCAATTATGTGTGTGTGCGTGTGTGAGAGATGTGAGTGTGTAAGTGTTAACTTTTGTGATGTGTGTGATGTATGAGTGTGTGTGTGTGTGTGTGTGTGTGCATGTGTCTGTGTGTGTAAGAGAGAAAGATGTGTGTGAGTGTTAACATTTGTGAAGTGTGTGTGTGTGTGTGTACAACATCATTAGAAGACATGGGATTAGTTTCCATTGTTATGCTGATGATACACAATTATACATCTCAACAAAACAGACGAAATACATAAGTTGTCTAGATTAATCGAGTGTGTCCAGGACATAAAAGATTGGATGACCAATAACTTTCTTTTACTAAACTCAGACAAGACAGAGATATTACTCATCAGCCCAAAAACCAGCACACAACAGCTTTCACAATTCAGCCTGCGTTTAGAAGGATGTACTGTTACTACTAGCTCAACACTAAAAGACCTGGGCGTGATATTAGACAGTAACTTGTCCTTTGAAAATAATAGTTCCAATATCACAAAAACAGCCTTTTTCCATCTTAGAAATATTGCCAAACTTAGGAGCATCTTATCTGTATCTGATGCAGAAAAATTAGTTCATGCATTCATGACCTCCAGACTGGACTATTGTAATGCATTACTAGGTGGTTGTCCTGCATCCTCAATAAACAAGCTTCAGTTAGTCCAAAATGCAGCCGCCAGGGTTCTCACTAGATCCAGAAAATATGATCATATAACCCCAATATTATCATCCCTGCACTGGCTACCTGTTCAGTTTAGAATTAATTACAAAATCGTATTACTTACATATAAGGCCTTAAATGGTTTAGCTCCCACATACCTAACCAGTCTTCTGAAACGCTATAATCCACCACGTTCCTTAAGATCACAAAACTCTGGACTTCCTGTAATTCCCAGAATTTCGAAATCTACAAAAGGGGGCAGGGCATTTTCATATTTAGCGCCAAAGCTTTGGAATAGCCTTCCAGACAGTGTTCGGGGCTCAGACACAGTTTCCCAGTTTAAAAGTAGACTCAAGACGCATCTCTTTAATCTGGCATACGCGTAACTCATCCCATAACTTCATACTTCAGTACATCAATCAAGAATGGCAACTACGCTAATTATCTCCATCTGTTCTGTACTTACCCATTCCGAGGCATCTGGAGATTGTACCAGCTTCAGTAGACAATGGCCAACCCTGTGAGGATCCTGAGGTATCCAGAGAAGGACCAGCTCCAGCTGGATTCTGCCTTATTATGGTTGGAGCTACACATCCTGCTCCTGTGCTCCCAGTGATCCAGACCCCATCTGCCCTCTGCACCTACTGACTCCCTGTGCTGAACTGGACTTCATGTTAATCTACACAACTTCTGTTATATTGAACTTTCACCTGCACAACACACATGATGTTATTTCTATCTGTTATCACCCAGATGAGGATGGGTTCCCTGTTGAGTCTGGTTCCTCTCAAGGTTTCTTCCTATTGCCATCTCAGGGAGTTTTTCCTTGCCACTGTCGCCGTCACCCTTGGCTTGCTCATCAGAGAAATTTCATTCATTCATCTCATTATTATCTAGACACAATTTTCTCACACATACACAATTTATTATTATTTTTTTTCCTTTTTTTATTATTTTTTAATGAATTTCTTTTATTTTTGTGAAGCTGCTTTGAGACAATGACCATTGTTAAAAGCGCTATATAAATAAAATTGAATTAAATTGTGTGTGTGGTAACATTTGTGATGTGTATGTGTGTACAATAGGCCACAGATGCTGGAAGAAAAAAAGCATCACACTATAATGTTACTCAATGTGATGTCACTGAATGTGCCACTCAATATAATGCCACACAGAACTTTTAAAGACATTGTCACGGCTGACCCGTTTGAGAAAAAAAAAAATCCCTCTAAATTTTGCATCCTCGATGTCTTTAGATCACATTGGCCTGGTTTGATGGAATTCATAAAAATAACTGGAAAAAATGGACTTTAAGAATAGAACATTAGAATAACTTTCTAATTTGTGTAAATGTTTGAGTTTTTTTTCAGGAATTTTGTTATACTAAATAATATTTACAGTGTGTGCTTTACAATGTCAGACAACATTCAGATTGTAACCATTTTTAATCCCTGAAATGGAAGAAATAGGGATTTTCCTTATCATAACATGCATTGTATTGTTTTTTTTTTTATTATTATTATGCTATACACCATAATTTTTATAGAATATCAAAAACCGACCACTATCAGTGCTGGTCCATTTGAATAAAATATAAAATAAAATTATTCCATTTGTAAAATAGCATTAAAAAAAGCATGTTTTGTGCAAAGTGATTAAAAACAATACAAGGCATGTTGTGATAAGGAAATTTTCCATCTTTTCCATTCCAGTGATTAAAACATAAAAAAAAAAAAAGTATATTAAATCTAAGCATATTTAAGTATGCTTGCAGCAGACTAATGACTAGTATATTTGAAGTTTGCTATTTTGGAACAACTAATTTTGTAATAAGTGTATTTAAGTTGTAATTAAATTGTACAAAAACACAATTTTAAGTGTATTAAGTATACTTTTGTGTGCTAAAGTGAAACAACTTTAAGTATACTTAGTACACTTAAGGTATATGGCTGTGCATGTACAGTACTGACGTACATACAGTGGTGTGAAAAACTATTTGCCCCTTTCCTGATTTCTTATTCTTTTGCATGTTTGTCACTAGGGATGGGAATTGAAAACCGGTTCTTGTTGAGAACGGGTTTCCAGTGTTTTAATTCCTCGGAACAGTGTTCCCCAGTGAAAAAAAAATACACTTTAGTGTATTACAAATATATTGAAATCCTCGATAGTACATTGCAAATATACTAACAAAAAATTGTACCATCAGTAAATATATAAAAAGTATACTAACATCATGCTTTTACCAAATTTTGGAATTCAATTTTTAATATACTTAAAAATAATTGTATTATAGTACACTTTTCAAAAATATATTATTGGAAAATACACTTTAAGTGAAAGGTTGGTCTAATTCCCAAAGTATACTTATTTAAACTTGTTTTTCAATGTATTTTTGGTATATTTTTTAAAAATATGCTCGAAATAATCATTTTACAAATGTACAGAAAGTATACATTAGAATACAATTTTTAATATCCTGTAGTCTCAGTATATTATCAGTTAAATTTAAATGTACTTACTGTATATTTAGTGCACTACTCTCTCGTGCTTTTAGACTCGTTTCTGCACGCTAAATCTCTATCTCGCGAGCGATGTTAAACTCGTTTTTGTGCACTGAAAATCATTTTTCCTGTTTAAGATCATTTATGTTTGCACTCTCTCACTCTTCTGTGCGCTCACAGAATAAAGTGACACACTGCAGCAGTGTGATATCTTTGTATCTATTCCAGCAACCCATAGACTAGTATTCGGCGCCTCACCAGCCAATTGTTTGTAGACGGGCAGATTCGGAAAGTCCGCTCTCTGATTGCCTCCCCAGTCCTTCACTTCTAGTTTGAATTAACGGCTGGAAGCTGCATCATCGCGTGCGTTAGTTCGTATCGTTATTATTTTATTTTCATCGACATAAGGTAAATTTAACGGTTTTTGTTAGGTAATTTGTAATTAAGTACATACTTTAAACTATAGAATGTATTGTCTAATGTGTTGTTGCTAAATGTGTTGTATAATGGTAGCTCTCGGCCTGTTATCAGTCTCTTTGTAACAGAATCAACACACCAGGTTTAAACTAATATTGTACCTGTATACTCTAATACTGATGTCTGTCTGTGTCCACACACCAGGTTTAAACTAATACTGTACCTGTATACTCTAATACTAATGTCTGTCTGTGTTCAGACTACAGTTTAAATTTTAGTTTGTGTGTTTGTTAAATACAAATAAACTATAGGACAGTTTTTTGTAACCTTGTGCAAATTAAATCTGTTGAACTCATGAATAAAATCTCCCTCATAATTACTGTACTAATGTAATGTGTTTCAAAAACATGTTATAGTGTAGAAAATACATTCGGCATTTGTAAATTATCCTAAACACCTTTAGTGTACTGGTAATACATTTGCAATACTGTAATATAGAAGGTTTTATGTACTGTATGATACAATAAAGTATATTTGTATTAACCGCAAAGTGTACTTTTTTAGTATTTGTAATTGACAAGAAGTATAACAGCTACTGCTGTAATAAAAATATATACTCATAGTATATTAATCATGTATTTGTAACACAGTAAAAATAGCGGTAATGTACTTATAATATATTAAATATATTCTTAAATTGTATTAATTACTGTCAGGTATGTACGTTAGTACACACACAGGCATATACTTTAAGTGTACTAAGTATACTTAAAGTTGTTCCACTTTAGCACACAAAAGTATACTTAATACACTTAAAATTGTACTTTTGTACAATTTAATTACAACTTAAATACACTTAGTACAAAATTAGTTGTTCCAAAATAGCAAACTTCAAGTATACTAGTCATTAGTCTGGCTGCAAGTACATTTAAGTATGCTTTGGCATGCTAGGATTTAATATACTTAGTATACTTTTTTTTTTTACTAGGGCGTGTACTATCTCCAATAAAAGGCTTCAACCATCCATTGAATTGAGGATTTGATTCCCACTCCTTTCTGAATTTCTAAGAGTATAGTTTTGACTGAGACATGATGAACTAGCGAGCTATATGTTTATGCTAAAATCACATGTAATGAGGCTGTTTAAGTCAAATGCAGCGATTTATTCTTGTGCAGGAATTTATTTTAGACAAAGGACATTTTTTAATATGCATCGGAACAGGATATTTTTAATTTACATCCTGCTTACAAGCCAGGGCGGGATCACTTAACGGCGGATTTGCGCATGGGCAATTCATTTGCAGTCGAGACTCGTAGGAGTGAGCATCTCCTGCTGTAACTGCAGCTGGGGGGTCTCCTGCGAGAGGACAGGCCTGTCTGTGAGTGCTTTGGGATGGGGGAGGGGCCGGCGGCGGCAGCTGCTGTGGCAAGTTGAGAAGAGTCAGTACAGACACATCAGAGTCTCCAAAAGTCTCCAGTAACACAAGAAAAAGTCGCCAGATTTGTCACTAGTGGCTTTTAAAAAAAATTGTCGCTAGAGGGATTTTAAAAAGTCGCTAAATATAGCGAAAAAGTCGCTAAGTTGGCAACACTGCCTCGGAATCGTTTGCAAAATTTGCAAACGATTCCCTTAACGATTTCAGTGGGCATGAATGACGCCATCACGCGCATTGCGTAACTTACGCTCAGTCAATAGTAAGCATGGCGCCTAAGCGGAACAAACGCTCAAAAGTCTGGTTGTATTTCACCAAAAAACATGAAAATAGGGCAACTTGCAATACTTGCAGCGTAGATATTTCCTCAAAGGGAAAAAATACCACTAACATGCTAAAACATGTGCACACACAGCATGTAATAACTATAAAAGAATGTTGCGTTTTCGATCCGCTCCGGACTAACAGTTCTCAACCCAGCAGCAACAACGTTAGCATGTCCTCTGACAGTTCTATTTTTGAGTTCATACAGTATGTATCCTATTACAAAGGAGAATTGAAATTTCTAAAAGAAAATGTTGGACATTCTTGTAGAATTGCCACAAAATTATTTGTTGTATTTTGTTAATTTTACAGAAGAATATTTATTTTATTATTTAAAAATTTTTTTCATTGGTGATGCTAATCAACAATTTTTTGTCCCTTTTCTTCCAAATGAGAATCAATAAGGGAATCGATAAAAAATCGAATCGTTAGGCAGGATCGAAAATGGAATTGGAATCATAAAAATCTAATCAATTTCCATCCCTATTTGTCACACTTAAATGTTTCTGCTCATCAAAAACCGTTAACTATTAGTCAAAGATAACATAACTGAACACAAAATGCAGTTTTTAAATGAAGGTTTACGTTATTAAGGGAGAAAAAAAACTCCAAATCTACATGGCCCTGTGTGAAAAAGTGATTGCCCCCCTTGTTAAAAAATAACTTAACTGTGGTTTATCACACCTGAGTTCAATTTCTGATTACTGCCACACCTGTTTCAATCAAGAAATCACTTAAATAGGAGCTACCTGACACAGAGAAGTAGACCAAAAGCACCTCAAAAGCTAGACATCATGCCAAGATCCAAAGAAATTCAGGGACAAATGAGAACAAAAGTAATTGAGATCTATCAGTCTGGTAAAGGTTATAAAGCCATTTCTAAAGCTTTGGGACTCCAGCGAACCACAGTGAGAGCCATTATCCACAAATGGCAAAAACATGGAACAGTGGTGAACCTTCCCAGGAGTGGCCGGCCGACCAAAATTACCCCAAGAGCGCAGAGACAACTCATCCGAGAGGCCACAAAAGACCCCAGGACAACATCTAAAGAACTGCAGGCCTCACTTGCCTTAGTTAAGCTCAGTGTTCACGACTTCACCATAAGAAAGAGACTGGGCAAAAATGGCCTGCATGGCAGATTTCCAAGGCGCAAGCCACTTTTAAGCAAAAAGAACATTAAGGTTCGTCTCAATTTTGCTAAAAAACATCTCAATGATTGGCAAGACTTTTGGGAAAATACCTTGTGGACCGACGAGACAAAAGTTGAACTTTTTGGAAGGTGCGTGTCCCGTTACATCTGGCGTAAAAGTAACACAGCGTTTCAGAAAAAGAACATCATACCAACAGTAAAATATGGTGGTGGTAGTGTGATGGTCTGGGGTTGTTTTGCTGCTTCAGGACCTGGAAGGCTTGCTGTGATAGATGGAACCATTAATTCTACTGTCTACCAAAAAATCCTGAAGGAGAATGTCCGGCCATCTGTTTGTCAACTTAAGCTGAAGCGTGCTCTTGGGTGCTGCAGCAGGACAATGACCCAAAACACACCAGCAAATCCACCTCTGTGAAATGAAGACTTTGAAGTGGCCTAGTCAAAGTCCTGACCTGAATCCTATTGAGATGTTGTGGCATGACCTTAAAAAGGCAGTTCATGCTAGAAAACCCTCAAATAAAGTTAAATTACAACAATTCTGCAAAGATGAGTGGGCCAAAATTCCTCCAGAGCGCTGTAAAAGACTCGTTGCAAGTTATCGCAAACGCTTGATTGCAGTTATTGCTGCTAAGGGTGGCACAACCAGTTATTAGGTTCAGGGGGCAATTACTTTTTCACACAGGGCCATGTAGGTTTGGATTTTTTTTCTCCCTAAATAATAAAAACTATCATTTAAAAACTGCATTTTGTGTTTACTTGTGTTATCTTTGACTAATAGTTAAATGTGTTTGATGATCAGAAACATTTTGTGTGACAAACATGCAAAAGAATAAGAAATCAGGAAGGGGGCAAATAGTTTTTCACACCACTGTGTATATATATATATATATATATATATATATATATATATATATATATATATATGTGTGTGTGTGTGTGTGTGTGTGTGTGTGAACTACTGTTCAAAAGTTTATCGATTTGCACACATAGACAATACTCAGAACACCTGTGTTTTGAATTCGAAGTTGCAGATTAATAGTGACAAATTTGTAAAGTGTCATTTACATAAACAAAATGATTGCTATTTTGTTTTTAAACACTTGAGTTAAATGTTAGAGCAAGCCAATGAAGTGGGACGTTTTGTGCGCAATGACGTCACAGACTACACAGAGCAGCTCGCGCCGTTTCGGTGGTGGTGGTCGTCTATGCTAACCAATTAAACGACATTGCTGCGCTTTTACTGGTATATAAAATCCAGTAAAACTAATGATATTTCATAAAAATATTTACTGGCTGTGAAATTATTAGGGATGTCTGAAATTGCCTCAGAGACATGTGTACATGGGGTAACACAATGCACAGAATGTTATTTAAAAACACTGTCTTTCAATTGAAGTATGGGAAACACATTTTCCTGATCATCAGGAAAATCGGTTTCCCTCCTCCTACTGGCTATGGAAGTATCAGGGATGTCTGAAATTGCCTCAAAGACATGTGTGCTTAGGTAATACAGTGAGATGATGTTTTTTTTAAAAACACTATTTTTAACAAGAGACTCCTGGAAATCAATTCACCCAGTTAACATTTGTAATAAACTTTAAGTTTTCATATTTTGTGAAATTAAAGAAAAATAACCAATTCAGATACATTATTTTACGTAAAAATGCTATTATAATAAGTGCTGTGCCAATTATGTATGTCTGTTTTATCATGGATATCCATACAGTATATCATGGATTTCAGGATATCATGTTTCCTCATCATATGCGGGTTGGGTGGGTGGGTAGGTAGGTAGGTAGGTACAGTAGTTGATCAATCGGAATGGTTATTACCGTCGCGCTCACCGCCGCGTAAAAACGTCAGCGGCCAAAATAAATTAGTTGCATTTCAAAGTCATTCGTAAAATGGCCGCCAGGTGGCGCAAAGTGACATTTTCGCTCGTTGCCGTAAATACAACAGTGACCGTTATACAGCGTATCTCTGTATCTGTTTATTGTTATTTAAGTTCTGGATTATTTCAGGTACTTTAAACACATTGTTGGGTTGCTCATGTTGGCTCATATGAGATGTAGTTTACGAATGAACACCTGGTTGGGTTATTTTGACCCAACAACTGGTTTATTCATTATTCTTTCCTTTCTCCAAATATCAGCCTGCAGAATGTTTGAAATATTACTGTTTATTGTGTTACAGGTGTAGTTTTAAGAGTTGTTTAGGCAGGAATGCGTGTGTATACAGCTCAAAACCTCCATAAGTTATTAAAGATAGCGGCTATTTAGAAAAAATGCCCAGTGATTTCGGAGCTTCAGGAAATCTCCCGGCGCTCTGCGCATAACACCGGGCCAACTCATGTCGGAAAGAATTTATAAACGGTTTCTAAACGTGGGCTATTGTTTTTTTTTTACTTATAGTATTTGTTAATTTAATTTAAATGAGGTTTGGGCTCAGGACTTCAGAATCGTGATTCTCCTCTTTAATTTACTCCATAGTTTTAATCAGCGCTCAGCCGCATGCATTAAGTTTTCCAGAGCGCACCGGCAGAAGTAGAATAATGATTATGAACGCGTCGGGAAAACAGCAAGCAGACTTTAAATAAACGTTTGCGTTCATTTTCTGACGCGCTCAAGGTTACCAAAAACAATACAGAGCAGCACAGCTTACAACACTTACAAAATCACAACACTTACAAAATCACAACGTTTTTTCGTTATTGTGAGTGCGCTTAAATAAAAGTTAAGTCTTATAAAGGCATGTAGTCTTATATAGTTTTATTATATAGTTTTTGCACATTAAGCTGACACAGTTTTTTCAGCCTGTCACGGCGTGCGCCCAAATCAATATCGCTCCTCGCTCACTAGTTAGGCGGCCTCCCCTTCAGACATGCGAAGCAGCGGGACCGCAGAATTACACATGACTGGTGAGCTATCGTTACTATGGTTGCCCGGGCTTGCACCCCGCGCTATAAAATACTCGGGGTTTGTTGGGCTACAGTGGATTTTACTACGCGCTGTGTATGCAGCGCGCGTGCAACAACGCGGAAGTGCGGCATGCAAGCAGGGCAAATGGAACGCGCCCCAGTAACTTCAAAGGAGCGAGAGGTGGGAGGGGGGAGCAGAGTCAGCGCGAGCAGACGGATGGCCATTGCACTCACACCGTGTAGTAAAATCCACTGTAACCCAACAAACCCCAATCATCACCAGCCGTGCCTTATTCCGTCATGTCATGTGGGCATTATAAGCTTTGTATTGAAAACTTCTAACTAAAAAGTGGCAGCTGGCACGCCTTATTTTGTTAATAGTCTAAATAAAAACCCTCCGATTTAATTTCATATAGTCTAACCAGCGCTCAACCGCACGCATAGTTTTCCCAAACGCGAGGAAGTTTTTGGTGCTAAATAATGTTTATGCAGTATAAGAATTCCCATTAATCCTGGGTTGTTCTTTTAGTGTCACTATAGTGCTTTACAATGCCAGACAAGATTCAAATACAAATTATTCACCCTCCCCAGGTGTGAATCGGCTGTTCTCACCTATACATTCAGAGGAACTAAAATGCATTTCTCCCCACTTTAAAAACCTCTTGAATCTGAGGCTCTTCTGGAGACTTTCAGTGATTTCAATTTGTGTAATTTTAATCTCCTGGATTCTAGATTCTAAAGTTGACATTGTTACCTTTTTTAATCATTGGAATGGAAGAACTTATTTTCCTTATGATAGCATAAATTGCATTGTTTTTAATCAGTCTATACACAATAATATTATTTGTTTTTTTTGTTTTTTTTTAACGGGTATGGGGGCTATCTTGGTTCATTAATCTCCGTGCCTGGTTTAGGTTTAGTATTCAGTGCGCATCTGTTATATTACAACTATCATAACACTCAAATACCTTTTATTGGGGGTTAAGTAACTGATGTGCCTAACATTTTTCAGCTGAGCCTTTGTTTCACTGAAAACGACCGCGACACCCCCCTCTCTCTCACACACACACAGAGCCGAACAAATCATTAGCACGTCCCTCCCCCAAACAGCACAGACATTTACTTACACCTGAACTGAGTTGTTTGAGTAACATGGGTCGAACCCGTTACAAATCATAACAGTCTACTGCATTTCATTCTTATAATAACGCAAAAACACAAGCGGGGCTGAAAGACCGACATCAGCTGACGCAGTAGAACGTCCTAACACTGTTTTAATTTTATGGTCATTTATTTCAGTTAATAAATCTACTATAAATTTAAAGAACACAAGAAATAAGATGACACAAATCCATACACGCTTTTTTTCTAATTACAAGTGATAAAATCAAAAGGCTCACTGCCTCACTGGCTCACACATTTATTGTGCTTAAATTTGATCCTAATAAGATTTGATTTAATTTGAATTTTAGAACAGTGGCAGCTGGAACACCTAAAACAGATGCAGGATTATTTTTTTATAATCTAAATAAAAATGCTTTTTTAAACGTGGGCTATTGTTATTTACATGCAATATTTGTTAATTTAATTTAAATGGGGTTTGGTCTCCGGAATGTTGAGCATCAGGATCCTCTTCTTTACTTTCCTATGTAGAATCAGCGCTTAATCGCACGTATAAAGTTTTGTAAATTCGTTTAATGTTTAATAGTAAATAATGACCCCCGTTGCGCTGTACCACCGCTCGGAAAACCTTATGAAATACAAGTTTAGGACAATTATGATGATCTGCCACGGCGTGCGCGTGTGATGGGTGTACGCCCAAATCTACTATAACTACTCCCTCACTCCGTAGGCTCCCTGAATAGGCACCAAAGGGACGGGGCCGCTTATTTGTGCCGGCTGGCGATAATTAACGTTAATATGATCTCGGGCTTGCTCTGCATTATAAAAGCAAGGCGCGGAGGTTTGTCTGAGGTCTGGGAAGTACGTGATGTAATGGAGAATATGAAAGAAGCATGTCAGTGGGGAGATGTGACGCGGCCAGGCACTTTAAACAAGGACACTAGAATTCCGCCCCTTGATCTCCGCGCTGAGGACAGCGCGAGAAAGAGCTGCGCGAGCTCCCGCGGCATCTTCACTCCCGCACCGTGCCCGCCCTCGCAGCCCCGCTGCCGAAGAGGAAAAGGCTGCGAGGACGTTTGTGTTAAGTTTTTTTTACGTCAGCGAGGACTCGCGCCGGCCATCGACAGCGGGAGAAGCGCTGCCTCCGCGTGCTCAGTTCTGCCACTCCGCGCACCAACACTTATTGTCAGCTGTGTGCCCGCATGCCAGTGTGGCACAGCCCCCGGAACTGCACATGCACAATCTTTATCCCTTTCTTTCCTTTCTCCCTCCTTCAACACTTTCCTTCCCCATGTTACCTAAATAAATTACCCTTTTCCCGTAAGACCTCGCCTCGTGTCCGTGCTTTATGGTGCCGCCTGTGCAACATGGGTCGAATCCGTTACAGATCATAACAGTCTACTGCATTTCATTCTTATAATAAACGCAAAAACACAAGCGGGGCTGAATGACCAACATTAGCTGACGCAGTAGAACGTCCTCACAATGTTATAATTTTTATGGCAATTATTTTAGTTAATAAATCTACTATAAATTTAAAGAACACAAGCTATAAGACGACACAAAACCCTACACGCGTCTTTAAAATTTAAAGGCTCACTGTGTTAACATTTATTTTGTTTAAATTTGATCCTAATAAGATTTAATTTAATTTAAATTCTACATTTGTATCGTCATTTTAGTTCTGTGATTATAAATTTGTTTAACTACAATGTTTTACTTGATTTTATCCGCTACTACGTGCAGTTCTAAAACTCTGTGTCTCATTAATCCAGCAGAGAATGAACTAAGGCACGAGGCGTCAGTCTGTAGTTATATAGCGCCACTCAACGGTAAAAGCCAGCAAACGCACAAAGCCAAACGGTACCGCCGAGCGCGGCGACGGTAGGACCTACAGTCCGATTGATTAACCACTGTAGGTCAATAACTATGAGTGTGGTGTCCTATAATTGCTGTACCTGTGTGTTTGATATGTACACCATAGAACTGGATGTTTGAGTGGGTAAAAAATGAGTATGGTGGTTATCACGAGTAGACACGCTACCCTTGAGTTACATGCTATAATAAATTACAAAGTATAACCTTAAATATATTTAGAATAAATCAGTATTACATCTATCATCACACAGTTAATGTACTAAAAGTAGTCGTGATGTCAGTACTTGCCCAGCAAACCAGTCTTTTGCAGCGGCCTAAAACAACTGAATTATCTTCAAATATACAAAAAAAAAGTAATATTTTGTATAGGTTATCTGTTTAATTTAGTCAAGTTCGTAAAAACACTTTAAAACGAAAGAAAAACTGTTAAAATCCTCGCTCGCCTTCTCAGCGTTTGGTAGCAAGTGACGTCATGATTTGAATCTGCGCGCGCACTGTGCGCGACCGGGGAAACGTAGGAAAACTCAATTTCCCGGAACACCGGAAAGGTTCCGTGTTCAGTTGCGTTTTGACCCCCATCCCATAGTCCTTTGCGCATTAGCTTTAGCTTTTAGCTTGCAAAATACGGGAGAAAGAGAGTTTTCACACGGAAAAAGCACATTTTTAAGGGAAAAAGCATACATTTATAAGGTAAAAAAAGCACATTTATAAGGTAAAAAAAGCACATTTATAAGGTAAAAAAGCACACATTTTCAAGGGAAAAAAGGACATTTATAACGGAAAAAGCATACATTTTCAAGGTAAAAAAACTCACTTACAAGGGAAAAAACAGACACATATATGGGAAAGATGATTTGTCCTTCTGGGCCACCGTACTAATACTCTAATATACAAAATGCTCAGTTACATGACAGTGATTACAAACCAACAATGCTCGACCCAGTTTCCCAGACTAACCAGCTATTTATAGAAAATTTAATGACCTACCTCGGATCAGGTAAGCTACCGCATCACCTGACCGAGGTGCCTTCTGGGAAACTGAGTCTGCAAACAAAAACTACAAACAAAACAGTGATTTCTAGTGGAGATCCCTTATAGCTTAGTAAAATTGATAGATTTAGTAAAATTGTCCCTTATAGCTTGGTAAAATTTTGTGCCCTTTTATGTAATGTCAATGATCTTAATTTTCATTCAGATGAAACTTGGCATATTTAGATTTCCCATAAAAAGACATAAACCTAAAAAAGTGTATTATTCTAAAATGCAAAACTGTTAAGATATTGCAACATGAACTCGACATGGTTACAGATACTACAGATTGTTTTGCTTTTTAAACAATTTAAGCAACAATTTTTCAGGTCATATGGTTCTAGAAGTTTATTCCAATAAAATTATCTCTCCAAACTTTAATTTTTTAGGAAAGCAAGATGGTTACGTTTATGTTGCATAAACTTCAGGAATAGTTTTCTTTTTTTGGCACTCATTTCAGCACCAATACTGTGTTTTGGGAGAAAAGGAAAGAATCCATCAACTTTTGAATGGTAGTATATATATATATATATATATATATATATATATATATATATATATATATATACACACAGTGGCTTGCAAAAGTATTCGGCCCCCTTCAACTTTTCCACATTTTGTCACATTACAGCCACAAACATTAATCAATTTTATTGGAATTCCACGTTGTATTGGTCTTTCACGTAGAATTCTAATAAAATTGATTCATGTTTGTGGCTGTAATGTGACAAAATGTGGAAAAGTTTAAGGGGGCTGAATACTTTTGCAAGCCACTGTATATATATATATATATATATATATATATATATATATATATATATATATATATATATATATACTACCATTCAAAAGTGGGGTCACTTTCTAACTCCATGATGGTTCTTGATTTTTATTTCTTTCTACATTGTAAAGGCTGAAGGCGTCCAAAAAATGCATTAATCTCCTTTGAACAGTTAATGGTGAGATGTTTCTGCTACTTTTGCTCTGTAAAGACTTTATAACACCTCTAATCTGAGGTGCTGTTAATTAGTCATTTTTCAGGCTGATAACTCTCTAAATGAACTTCTGGTCTGTGGCAGAGGTAGGTTTTGGTCTCGCCCTCCTGGGAGGGCCTTCATGACAGCAAGTTTCATTATGGTGTTTAACGGATTTTTTTTTACAATACTGTTCTTGCAAGAACTATTACAGAAAGGCTGACCTCTGTGTCTTAAAATAACAACTAACTGTTGTTGTTTTTTTGTTGTTACATAATTACCTAATTCCATATGTGTTATTTTATAGTTTTGAAATCTCCAGTATTGTTGTGGAATGTAGAAAATAAATTACTAAACAAAAACAAAGAAATTTGCAAGTTGAATGGTAGTGTGTATATATACTGTATATGTATCACCAGTTTGAAAAGTGATTTGATAGAACATTTCATAGCAACACAACTGACACACAATTGTGATAATGAAACCTTTATAATCTATATATTGCTGCTGCACAAACAGGAATGGAAATGTGTATTTCTGCTAATCCTGATCCGACGGAGACTCCAGTTCCATCACTAAACAGGGCTGTTTCTCTCGAAGGATTTTATAGAATTCTTCATTTACTTTTTTTGTGGTAAGACACGTGTACAGCTCTCTCATTTTGTCTTGCGATGTTGTCACTGCCTGAATGTTACTGTACATTTCCTCAGTTATCATTCTGCTGGCTTTTAGATGGTCTGCAATCTCCAATACTGAACGAACACTCTGAATGAGCTTATCTCGGTGTTTGTCCACAAAGTCAGAGTCTGAAATGAAAACGAAAATGAAATGCCTGTAACTGTTAAACTGTCTTGTGCTTAATGAGAACAGTAACACAGAGGGCTTGTGTGACCAGCCATATAAAGCTGTAAATATTTACATAACATTATGTTATGTCTAGAAGTAAATGTGTGTGTGTGTGTGTGTGTGTGTGTGTGTGTGTGTGTGTGTGTGTGTTTCACATGACAAATTTACCCAGCCATACCTGCTAGATCCATGTTGGTTGATGCTGCCCCTGCACCTCATGTGACAACAAGCACACACACACACACACACACACACACACACACACACACACACACACACACACACACACAAACAAGAAAAAAAATTGTTCACAGAGAGTAATCAGAAATAGAACAAATTTACCTCTTACATAATGCGTGTAGACATTTAAAGGTCCAGTATTTTGCTACGTCCTCTCAATATCCCTCATATAAGGCTTTGTCTACAGCTTCTTTTCCCAAAACACAGTTTCAGTGTCTATGTAAATGAGCTACAGTACTACCAAGCCCCGCCCCACCAGAAAACACCAGAGCTGAGCAACAAGCCACGAAAAGGTCTTTTCTTACATGAGGTCACATTAGGCCCCAGTGAAAAAAAATACACTTTAGTGTATTACAAATATATTGAAATCCTCGATATGTTGCAAATATACTAACAAAAAGTGGTACCAACAGTTAATATATAAAAAGTATACTAACATCATGCTTTTACCAAATTTTTGAATTAAACTTTAAACATACTTCAAAATAATTGTATTATGGTACACTTTCCAAAAATATATTACTGGAAAATATACTTTAAGTGAAAGGTTGGTTTAATTTCCAAAGTATACTTATTTAAACTTGTTTTTCGATTTATTTTTGGTATATATTTTTTAAAAATATGCTCGAAAAAATCAATGTACAAATGTACAGAAAGTATACATTAGAATACAATTTTTAATATACGGTAGTCTCAGTATATTATCAGTTAAATTTAAATGTACTTTATCATATGTACCTATATTTATGTACCACTTTTACCGTTAAAGATAATTAGTGGTGCTTGCAAAGCATCACTATTGTTATCTCTCAGGCTTATTATTATTAGTGGTGCTAGCGAAGCGAGCATCACTATTGTTATCTCACAGGCTTAATTCCTTATTATTATTATTCTTTCGTACCAAAGTTGCCCCAAAAATCCCATTGACTTAACATTGAGGTCAACTTTGACGGATTGAAGAGAGGGAATCTTGTAGAAACGTAAAATTTACCATATTTGAAGGGGTTTGCAACCTGTGTCAGAAGATACCCTGCACAGGGGTATATGTTTTACCCCCGGGCAAGAGAAGTCGCCAAATTTGCCCCATTGACTTATAATGGGGATTTTGGCGAACAAATAGTTTGTCGTAACCCATGAATGAGGTGTCAAACCGTGCGGCTTATTCGGGAATGGGGTGCAATGACTTTTCTAAGGGGCGAGGGGTAAACTGCCCCAGCAGAGGGCAATTAATATACAATGGTAACTTCCATAGGACCTTTGAAACTAAATTTGACTGTGGATCCCACTGTCGTAGGGACTCAGGAGAGGGCTCATTTAACTCAGGCAATAAATCAGTCTTTCGCATTGATCATGTTGCTTATAAGCCACGCACCCTAGCAACCTCATTTGCATGATGCTAACATGATTAGCATGTTGCTAGCATGATGCTAACAATATTAGCATGTCGTTAGCATTATGCTAACTATTTGGGGTCGAATACAGCTCTAGCTATTGGGCATTCGCACATCAATCTAACGTTATTTTTTTTCCCTAATTTTAATTTTAATTTTAATATAGAGGATTATGTTGGCTGCATTACATAAACGCATTAGAAAGAACAATAGCGTTTAATATTAGCCTTTAAACAGGCAACCTGCGCAACTAATCATAAAGACATTCAGCATGCCCCCTACCTTTCGGCACACCCCAACCTTTCGACACGCCCATTACTTTGATCTGCAGCTACCCCTGTCTTGTCCGCTCACTGTCATAAAGCCACACTTGCACAAACTGCAGCAGAGTTAGAACTCTTCAACTATTTCAGCCAACCAGAGACTAGAATCGGCGCCACATCAGCCAATCAGAGACTGGAGGCGGGCAGATTTGGAATGTTTCTAGTTTAAATTAACGGCTGGAAGCTGCGTCACGCTTGCGTTTTTCATATCGTTATTATTTTATTTTCATCACCATAAGGTAAATTTAACTTTTTTGTTAGTTAATTTGTAATTAAGTACATACTGTAGAAAGTATTGTTTAATGTGTTATTGCTAAATCTTATGTACTTTGCTTGTGGTATAATGGCTCCGTAGCTCTCGGCCTGTTTTCAGTCTCTGTGTAAGAGCTAGAATCAACACACCAGGTTTAAACTAATACTGTACCTGTATATTCTTATACTTATGTCTGTCTGTGTTCAGACAACAGTTTAAAGTTAAGTTTGTGTGTTTGTTACACGTTTTGTTAAACACAAATAAACTATAATAGTGCTTTTTTGTAACCTTGTGCAAATTAAATCTGTTGAACTCATGAATAAAATCTGCCTCATAATTACTGATGTAATGTTTTTAAAAAACAAGTTATAGTGTAGAAAAGTTATCGTTACAAATGCAATTAACTTCTCGTCTGCAGCAGAGGTAGGTTTTGGTCTCGCCCTCCTGGGATGGCCTTCATGAGAGCCAGTTTCATTATGGTGCTTGACGGATTTTGCGAATGCACTTGACAATACTGTTCTTGCAGGAACTATTACAGAAAGGCTGACCTCTGTGTCTTAAAATAACTAACTGATGTTTTTCTTGTTGTTACATAATTATTTAATTCCATATGTGTTATTTTATAGTTTTGATATCCTCAGTATTCTTGTACAATGTAGAAAATAAATCACTAAACAAAACCAAAGAAATTTGCAAGTGACCATAAACTTTTGAACAGTAGTTCACACACACAGACACAGACACACACACACACACACACACATATATATATATATATATATATATATATATATATATATATACTGAACAAAAATATAAACGCAACAATTTTGTTTTTGCTCCCATTTTTAATGAGATGAACTCAAAGATCTGAAACATTTTCTACACAAACAAAATAACCATATCTCTCAAATATTGTTCACAAATCTGTCAAAATCCGTTACAATGAAGAACTGGAGTCAAGTCGAGACCCCAATGAGGATGACGAGCATGCAGATGAGCTTCCCTGAGACTGTTTCTGACAGTAATTCTTTGGTTATGCACTCCAATTGTTTCAGCAGCTGTCTGAGTGGCTGGTCTCAGACGATCATGGAGGTGAACATGCTGAATGTGGAGGTCCTGGGCTGGTGTGGTTACACGTCGTTTGCGGTTGTGAGGCCGGTTGGATGTACTGCCAAATTCTTTGAAACACCTTTGGAGACGGCTTATGGTAGAGAAATGAACATTCAATTTACGAGCAACAGCTCTGGTGGACATTCCTGCTGTCAGCATGCCAATTGCACGCTGCCTCAAAATTTGCGACATCTGTGGCGTTGTGCTGTGTGATTCAACTGAACCTTTCAAAGTGGCCTTTTACAGGTGGCCAGTCTAAGGCACACATGTGCAATAATCATGCTGTCTAATCAGCATCTTGATATGGCACACCTGTGAGATGGGATGGATTATCTCGACAAAGGAGAAGTGCTCATTATCACAGATTTTGACAGATTTGTGAACAATATTTGAAAGATATATATATATATATATATATATATATATATATATATACAGTACATATATACAGTATACAGTACTGGCCAAAAGTTTGGACACATCTTCTCATCTATCTGTCAATGTGTTTTCTTTATTTTTTATGAATATTTACATTGGTAGATTCTCACTAAAGGCATCAAAACTATGAATGAACACATGTGGAGTCATGTACTTAACAAAAAATGGTCTCCACAGTCACCGGACCTGAACCCAATCGAGATGGTTTGGGGTAAGCTGGACCACAGAGTGAAGGCAAAGGAGCCAACAAGTGCTAAACACCTCTGGGAACTCCTTCGAGACTGTTGGAAACCATTTCGGGTCAACTTTTTATATTGATATAGATTGATTTTGCCCTTTTTAAATAGTGTTATGTTTTTAGGTACTGTAAAAAAAAAAGTCACCGTGTAAAATATTCTTTAGCACGGCATTATCAGCACTATCTTCACCTTCAATAAAATATGGTTTAAGTTCATGTTTCAACTACTATTTCAACTTTAGTGAAATGTGTGATATGGGTGTAAAATTCTTGGCGCTACAAAGCCTTCATAGCCCAACTAGTGTTCAAACCCCTAAAAGAAAGAACGTTCTACATGCTCTCAGTTGTTATTTACATATAGGTTCCATGTTCATTTATATTCTTGTATTAAATCTACTTTAATCAATATGTTCTTGCTGTTGCTGGAGAATTCTTAGATCTAGGCCTATTATTCATTTAATACAGAATCTTTATTTTACCAACTTTTTTTTCATTTCCATGTTTTGCAGCATGTTTTAATCAGGAAATGAAACCCTGTCTTTACATTTCAATTTGATCACAGTCTACTAAAATTGCCCATAAAATATTAAAAGGCCACACCCACACTTGACATTACAATTAATTAGATGCCAAACCCGTTTTTTTATAAATAAAGACAGCAGCGGTAGTAGACACTATACAGTAAGTCATTACACAATAACATCAAGTTGTTGAGATACTTATTAAACTTAGCAAATACGTATGTCTTTGTATTTTAAAAGAAAGCCGTACCAAACCATTTATAACAGCTCCTCCTGAACATGCACACATTCACAAATGTTTTTTTTTTTAAAAAAACGCTTACCTGTAAGCAAGACCAGGCGAGACCACACCTCCTTCTTATTTTCATCCAAAAGACCTAAAGTGACTTCATCAACGTCAGTATTACAGAATACCTCAAATGTTGGGTGATAGTTGGAGCCATAGTCACGTTTAAAGTTCTTAAACTAAGGAAACAGGTGATAAAAGTTTACTTTGTTTTTTTATGGACAAACTGATGCTGAGATTTTTGTATACTGGTATGTCCTGTCTCTTACCTCTGGTTGGATTGTAATCTTATGGTGAGTATTTGTAGAAACAGGCCGGTATTCTTTACCAGGAGTCAGATCACATGTAGCTCTTGATGCAATGTATGGCTGGCAACTAGCACTCATGCTCATGTTGCACTCTTGCTTTTTCACCTTTAAAGGAACCAAAATGAAATGTATTCAGTTTAAAAGCCAAAATAAAAATAGTAAACAATCTGGAATAAGTGTGCCTTTTATTAATGATACAAAACTGTTTATCATTTGCAATGATGACATCAACACAGACTATGTTAAAAATAATAAAATAAATATATTCATTAAAGATGATTACCTCTTCAGCTGGCACATTCCCTGGCAAAAGGTGCATGTGCAGTTTATTTTTCCTGTGCTTGCCTTTCAAATTCATATCGAACACTAGAACCTGGGCTTCAATAGGATAATCTTTGAATATCAGGTCTCTTAAGAGACTGAAGAGTGAGAAACCTTGAACGTCTATGATAACATGCGTGTCTGTTACTTGTAGTGGCTGAATGATCTCCACATTACCACCAGTCACATGTGCCACAGACAGTTTCACATCATCTTTACCTGTAACATATTAATAATCAGTGTTTTAGATAATAACTAACATAAATTAGATATTTTCTTCCATTAATGTAGAATAGAGGCTCTAATTTATTAATTACTAAAAATTGCACATACAGGACATATGATTAAAATATAAACTATAAAAATGATTGTCATTTACATTAATGTAATCTTATGTGTATTTCATTTTTAACCATGATTTGATAAAAGTTAGATATGAGTCAACTTACGGGTCTCACAATGTGGAAGATGTAGTTTCCTGATTGAACCTTTTTGGCAGTTAATACTGTACAGAGGTCCTGCAGGCTCCTCTTGGCCTAATCCATCCAGCGGACAGCTGTCCCAGGACACTATTCTGTACAGCACTTCCCCTTCCCCTTCCATCTCAAAAATAAGCTTGGTCACTTCGCATTTAAACTGACCAGCATGAGTCCACAGAAACCTGAACATAATATGAACATAATGTCTTATTATGATATCGTTAATATCTTCAACAAAGAGTTTGAAGCGGTAGAAAAAGATTATATAATGAATTATTTTCTTTTGCATTATTGACTAGTCTCTATTCCCCCTGTGATTTAATCTACTTGCCTGCTGGTTACTATTAATAAAAACCTAAAAGACTGGACATGATATCTGGATGTCTGGCACTGATTTTTTCATACTTGCAACATGAAATAAATCAGGGACATTACCTGTACTCATCTTTGGTCTCATCCTCAGCACATTTTTCAACCAATTCTGGAATAAATACTTCCACTGCTGATGAGGGCTGTTAAACAAAGACAGGAGACACGGGGTAGATAGTTTCACTGCTTAAGTTTAAGCAACTGAGCGGTCAAATCTTTAAACACACATTTCAAATGATATAAAAAAAAAAGTATTGCAAACTGTTTAAAATCATTTTTGTATGTTCTCTTTGATAGCACAAATTGCAAAATATGTAACAGTGGTTTTGGTTTCCACAATGCATAGATCAGGCTACAGTGGTGTTTGTAGTAATTTATGTATGTTAATTACAGTATGTACACTACCTTGGAAAAACAGCTTCATAAACAACATTTATTCTTAGATTATATAATAAAATAATAAAAATTATAACTAAAGTGTAACCTGTATTTAACATAACAGGTTTCTTTAATCTTGCAATCAGTTAGTCAGCCTATTTAAATGATGTTCACACTGCTGTGTGGTACCATAGTGCGTACAGAATGAACATGGACCAGTGAAAGCAAACGAGAGAGTTGTCTGAGGAGATCACAAAAAAGTTATCCACAACCTTATCAAAGGTTATCAGAACATCTCCAAGCAGATTAAAATTCCTGTGGCTCCAGCTGCAAATATTATTAACAAGATTACTGGACATTGCCTCAGGATTGAACCAGCCATAGGATAATATAAATGGGGACCAAAGAGCCACGAGCAACTTCCAAAGAGACTCAAAGTGAACCCCAAGGTCAAGGTACATCAGTGTCAGATTTTTCTGACAGTCTTTGAGCAAAACTGGACTTAATGCAAGATGACCCAGGAGGATGCCACTGTTGAGAGTAAATGATTAAAAGCCAGACTGGAATTTGCCAAAATTAAATGTTTCTTCAGGAACATCCTTCAGACAGATAAGACAAAATTGAAGGTCTTTGGCAGTTCACATCAGCTGTATGTTTACAGACACACAATTTTCAAAGAAGACCGCTGTACCTACTGTGAAACATGGAGGAGGCTTAGTTATGTTCTGGGGCTTTTTTGCTGTGTCTGGCGCAGGGTATATTAAATCTGTCCTGGGCACAATGAAATCTCAAGACTATCCAGGTGTCCTGGAGCCAAATATACTTCCCAGTGTCAGGAAGCTCAGTATCATTCACAGGACATGGGTCCTTCAACAGCATAATGACCCAAAACACATGGATAGAAATACCCAAGAATGACTAAGAAAATAAGACTATTCTAAAGTGTCCTTCCATGAGCTCTTATCTAAACCCTACCAACAGGTCTGAAATAAGCTGAACATTCAGTCTGCAGAAGACAGCCTTCAAACCTGAGAGAGATGACCAGTGGACCAAACTACCTACTTTTTAAAAAAATGTAAAAATCTCAATTCAAAGCAATGTCTGATTTTTAGTCATTTTTAGTCGAAATTCAAACATCCAGACTGTGAGGTGAGAGTTCTAACCACTAAACTACCATGACGACTCAATCAGATTGAGTGGGAAATGGTAAAAGGGGGTTTGCAGTATTAGTTTCATAACAATATTTTATACATTAGCAAATAGGTAGAAATGTTTACTCACCTGATCAACGCTGGACCATATGTACAGGTAAAAGGACAAAGAATGCAAAGTGAGATTTTGTCCCCCATTAAATTTCAGTTTCTGATCTAGTTTTTACTGTATATACATATTATCAATAATAATGATTAGATATTATCAATAATAACAAGCAAAAACAAAGAGATACATCCTAGAATTTAAAATCTAGTTCAAGCTGGATCTTAAACCACTATAGATTTGTAAACATTCGAGTACCTATAGGGCTTTACATATTTAAAATGATTGATGTATTTTCTTCCAGTAGCAGTCACATACATTTTCCTTTTGTATTTAAGTCTACTTAATTTTTTTATCCTATTTATTTATTTATTTATTTATTTATTTAAATGGTGTAAATAATACCTTGGTTAATAATGTGAATTTTAAACTGCATGCTTACTGGAGATTATTGAGAACTTTAGGCTGTAAAAATCAACACAGGTGTGTTTACTTTTATAGCTCCGTCCATACTTACAAGTCAGTAGAGCAGTTTCCTCCATTTTCATTCTCTTCTCTTCTGTCCAAGTTCTGTCTCTCTGTGGAAGAGAATAAATTAGTGTGAAGGTTCTATACCTGACTCCAAACTGCATGTAAATAAAGTGTTAAATAAATATGAAATGTTTCTCTTGTCATATTTTCGAGTTTTACTCATTTTACTTGGTAAATGCATAAAACTACTACCTAATTTTGTTTATTGCATCAAGGCTTTTTAACAATAGTTAGTGACAAACCTTGAAGAAAAAAAAAGGTTTATGGCGACATGTGGAATGACATTGATGAGGAATACCTGGATGCTTATACAGTGGAACCTCGGATTACGAGCATAATTCATTCCGGAAGCGGGCTTGTAGTCCAAAACACTCGTAAACCAAATTTTATTTTCCCATAAGAAATAATGGAAACTTAAATTATTTATTCTACAGCCCAAAAAAATAAATACATAAAAATAATTTATACAAAATATAAAGTAAAAATAAAACAACTTAACCTGCTCTTTACGTTTCAAAAAAGTAACAAATAAATCCCGACAGATAAAAGTGTGTGTGTGTGTGTGCGCGTGTGTGTGTGAGGCTAGAGTAAGTGGAGACTCTTGCTTTTATCCCCTCTTGTCCTCCCCTTCTCATCTTACACAGTAAAACTTTCTCCTTTCGTCTGAAAACACACACACATTACCGGAAAGATTGTTGTTCTCCTCTAAATTATTAAAGCTTCTCTGCTTTATTTTAATGTTGCTCGCGACCAGGGCCGCTGCTGGCCAAATGGGTGCCCTAAGCAGAAATTTACTTTTGTTCCCCATCCCCCAAATATTACGGAGGTAAAAATAAAATAATAAAAAAACACCTACTTTAGGGGCTGAAATAGAACTTTATTTAAATAAAAGTAAATACATAAACACATTATAATACATAGTATTATTTATAAATTACAATTGTAGCTCTACAGCAAAAAAATCAAACTAAAATTACACTTTAAATAAAACATTTATAATAAATAAAATAAACAATAATAAACTAAAATAAAATCAACACTGTCATCTGCTGGAGCTTTCCAAAGTTCAAAACTTCTGCTTTTTCTTGAGGCCAAGTCATAAATGAGCGTCATGCTCTCAGCGTCTCGCGCTGATCAAAGACCGCTCTTGTCCTTTGACATTTTCTCTCTTACGCTGTCAGACTTCTCATCACGCAGTCATGTTTTCCCACGCTGTCATCGTTTCTAACACGCCCCTGCACTGCCCCGTGGGCACACCGGTTTCTTATCTGGTGCTGATTTCATCCAGCTTATGAGGAAGCGCAGCGCGCTGTCTCGCTGCTGGATTATTGTGTGTTGTTTTACTGCAGTTTTCTCGCGTTTCGCGCGGCTTTAGCTGACATCGTCTCTCAAGTGCAGCTTCTCCAGGCGCCTACAGCTCATACCTCAAGCTTCTGAACCCCACGAGAGCCATGCCTACAAGCCCCCCCCACTTATGGGGGAGAACCACGAACTTGTAGGTCATTCCTCTCGCAGTGCTCACTGATTTTCAAACTACAAGCTTCCTCCTTCTCGTCAGAACGTTCTCGGGTGGTCTATGTCATCTAGCTACTAACCGATAGAGCCCGGGAGTGAGGCACGGCCCTCTGGGAAGCACACGACCCACGCTGCGAGAACTTTGAGGACTTTTCCAAGGAGATGAAGCAGGTCTTTGATCGCTCGTTTGTCGGCAGGGAGGCCGGAACTAGGTTATTGAGACTTTGTCAAGGATCCCGCTCTGTCTACGACTATGCCATTGAGTTCCGCACCCTAGCCGCTTCTAGTGGGTGGACCGACAGAGCCCTAGCGGATGTCTTTCTGGAGGGGCTGTCAGAAGTTTTCAAGGATGAGCTCGCCTCTCCTGAACTTCCCACGGACTTCCACGAGCTCATGGACCTCGCCGGAAGGATCGACTCACGTCTCCGTTTAAGATGGACATCCAGGAGCGTGCCCTCCGCTGGAAAATCCCCCCAACCCATATTAGACCACGTGTCTCCTACTCTGAAGCAGACGACTTAGGAGGAGCCCATGCAACTAGGCAGGACTCGCATCTCAGATGAGGAGAGACGCCGACGCCGTTTGCAAGGGGCTTGTTTTTACTGTGGAGCTTCAGGACACAGGCTTAAAGACTGTTCAGTAAAAGGGAGGCGGCCTCTAGTCAGACTGTGGGCACTAGAGGTTTCTTCTTCTGACAGACTCCCACAAACAGGTCCACCCTATTCAGGCACTCATTGACTCTGGCTCTGACCGCAACCTGGTCAGCGCCTCCACGGTCAAGGCATTAAGGATCCCTTGTGTACCGCTGGACCCTCCGCTAGCCGTTCAGGCCTTGGACAGGAGCCAGCTTCCACCCATTACTCGCAGGACCCCTCCGCTAACTTTAAGGACGTCAGAAAATCACTCAGAGGAGATCTGCCTTTTCGTCATGAACAAATCGCACGCCGTCCTTGGACTTCCCTGGCTATCCCTCCATGGCCCCCAGATTGACTGGAACAAGCACATCATCACGGGTTGGAGTCCCTCATGCTCCACGACATGCCTGCACTCAGCACTTCCTCCGGCTTCTGTCCCGGTCACGCCCGATGAAACCCCGGACATCTCCAATGTCCCCACCGAGTACCATGATCTTAGGCAGGTCTTGAATAAAACCCAAGCCATGTCGATCCCACCGCACCGACCATATGACTGTCCTATTGATCTTCTCCCAGGCACCTCTCCCTCTAAAGGCAGACTTTACTTTCTGGCACGCCAAGAAAGAGAGGCCATAAATAAGTACATCACGGACTCCCTCGCTGCTGGAATCATCCGTCCATCATCCTCGCCCGCTGGGGCGGGGTATTTCTTCAATAAAAAAGACCAGTTCCTTCTCCCATGCATTGATTATGGAGGGCTTAACGAGATAACCGTCAGAAACCGCTACCCGTTACCACTCATGACCACCGCCGTTGAACTTTTCCAGGGGGCGGACATCTTCACCAAACTCGACTTATGGAACGCGCACACGCCCAGAGAATCCACAATCACTTCAGGGACAGCGGCGACACACGGCGCATGTGGCAGGGCTTACAAGCCATCACAAACTACAGGACGACATCACCTGCCTGTGACAGTGACGGCTCCCTCCCAGATGCGCTGAACAACTTCTATGCTCGGTTTGACAGGTAGAACGACGTGGCGTCGAGAAAGACCACCCCTCCTCCAAACGACCAGGTGCTGTGTCTCACTACAGCTGAGGTGAGGAAAACTCTACGCAGAGTCAACCTACGTAAAGCTGCTGGACCAGACAACATCCCAGGCAGAGTGCTTAAAGAATGTGCTGAACAGCTGGAAGATGTTCTCATCGACATCTCTTTAACATCTCTCTGAGCAGCGTCGTCGTTCCCACATGCTTCAAGGCCACCACCATCGTCCCCGTACCCAAGAAGTCTACTGTGTCCTGTCTCAATGACTACCGTCCCGTTGCACTTACACCCACCATCATGAAGTGCTTTGAGCGGCTCGTCATGAGACACATCAAGACCCTGCTGCCCTCCTCACTGGACCCACTGCAATTTGCGTACCGTCCTAACCGCTCAACAGATGACGCCATCTCCACTACACTCCATCTTGCCCTCACACACGTGGACAAGAAGGACACATATGTTTAAATGCTGTACATAGATTTCAGCTCAGCATTCAACACTATCATCCCCCAACAACTGATTAAGAAGCTGACCCTGTTGGGCCTGAACACCTCCCTCTGCAACTGGATCCTGGACTTTCTGACCGGTAGGCCTCAGTCAGTACGAATCGGTAACTGCACTTCCAGCTACACCACACTAAACACTGGGGCCCCACAAGGCTGTGTGGTCAGTCCCCTGCTGTTCACACTGCTGACTCACGACTGTGTAGCAACACACAGTACGAACCACATCATTAAGTTCGCTGATGACACAACCGTGGTGGGTCTCATTAGCAAGAACGACGAGTCAGCGTACAGAGAGGAAGTGCAGAGGCTAACGAACTGGTGTAAAGACAACAACCTGTCTCTAAATGTTGACAAGACAAAAGAGATGGTTGTTGACTTTAGGAGGACACGAGGCGACCATTCTCCGCTGAGCATCAACGGCTCCTCGTCGAAAGCACCAAATTCCTGGGTGTCCACCTAGAGAAGGACCTCAGCTGGTCCCTCAACACCAGCTCTCTACACAAGAAAGCCCAACAGCGTCTCTTCTTTCTGAGAAGACTGAGGAAGACCCAGCTTCCACCACCGATCCTGACCACCTTCTATAGAGGAACTATTGAAAGCATCCTGAGCGGCTGCATCACTGTCTGGTTCGGGAATTGTGCCATATCGGACCGCAAAACCCTACAGCAGATAGTGAGGACAGCAGAGAATCATCGGGGTCTCTCTCCCCTCCATTGAAGACATCTACACCACACGCTGCATCCGCAAAGCCACCAGTATTGTGGCTGATCGGACACACCCCTCTCACACACACTTCACACTCCTGCCATCTGGAAAAAGGTACAGAAGCATTCGGGCACACACATCCAGACTGTGCAACAGCTTTTTTCCACCAGCCATCCGTCTCCTCAACAAAAAGGGACTGGACTGATAAACACAAACACACACACACACACACACACACACACACACTATCACACAGCTTAACTCAACTACCTTAAAATATTGGGACTGGACTAACTAATCAACACAAGTGCAGACACACTGACCTACACCACCAAATTATCGTACACACCAACCTGTAAATGCTTCACTGTTTATCTCTTTTGCACAATGATCATTACTGGACTACTTTTTGCACTAATTCCTCAAATCTTGCTGCTGTTTTAAGGAATGTTTATGTTTACCCACTACCTTAACACCATATTTTTATGTTCTGTTATGTCGTGGTTGCGAACTGTCACTATGTTGTTGCTCTTGTTTGCACATTTGCACGTGCACTTTATGTTGTCTATAAAAATGTTATACTTAGCTAGTTAGTTTTTGTTAATTTATGTTGTAATTTATGTTAGGTCTCTCTGTCCTGTCTCTGCTAGCCAGCTAACTAGGCCTCTTGGTTAGCTAGTTTAGTGTCTATGTTAATTTATGTTGTAAATTTATGTTGCATGTAGCACCTTGGTCCTGGAGGAACGTTGTTTCATTTCACTGTGTACTAACTGTATATGGTTGTAATGACAATAAAGCCTACTTGAACTTGAACCCTGTCCTACCGCCCAGGTTCTAAAAACACTAAGCCCGATGCCCTCTCACGTCAGTTCTCCCCCGCACAGGATCCCGCACCATACAGCTCCATTTTGCCATTGCATTGTCTCCTTGCCGCCATAGAACTAGACATCGAGACTAAAGTCAAGCAGGCATTGACTCAAGAGCCCGGCCCAAGCAATGTTCCTCCAGATCGTCTCTTTGTTCCCATTTGTCTGCGCTCACAGGTCCTGGAGTGGGGTCATGGATCCAAGCTGTCCTGTCACCCAGGCTCTGCCCGAACACTCTTTATCATTCAACAGCGCTCCTGGTGGCCCATGATGGGGAGGGATGTTTCCAGCTTTGTGGCAGCCTGCGACATCTGCACTCGCTGTAAACCCAACAACCGCCCACAAGCTGGTCTCCTCAGACTCCTACCCATACCTCATCGCCCCTGGTCGCACATCTCGCTGGATTTCGTAACAGGCCTACCCTCATCTTATGGGAATATCTGCATCATGACCATCGTCGACCGCTTCTCCAAATCCATCCACCTGGTTCCACTCCCCAAACTTCCTTCCGCCAAAAAGACTGCAGAGCAGTTGATCCTCCATGTTTTTCGTCTCCATGGCCTCCCTACTGACATAGTCTCAAATCGTGGTCCTCAGTTCACCTCGCGCTTTTGGAGGGCTTTTTGCAAACTCATCATAGCCTCTCCTAGCCTGTCTTCGGGCTTTCATCCCCAATCCAACAGTCAGACGGAACGAAAGAATCAAGCAATGGAGGTCGCCCTCCAGTGTATGACCACTCGTGACGCTACCACCTGGAGTAAGTTCCTCCCATGGGTCGAGTATGCTCACAACTCCCTACCATCTGTCTCCACAAGGCTCTCTCCATTTCAGTGCTGTCTGGGCTACCAACCACCGCTGTTCCCAACTTAAGAAGAGGAAGTAGAGGTCCCCTCGGCACAACATTTTGTCCGACGCTGTAAGTGTACATGGTTACGAGCCAGACGATCCCTTCTGCAGGCATCCAGGTCATCCAAGAGACAGGCGGACTGCCATCGCTCCAAGACCCCCAGGTATCATGTAGGAGACAGAGTCATGCTCGCCACCAGGGACATACCCCTAAAGACACTCTCTAGCAGGCTTTCCCCACGCTTCATCGGCCCATTTACTATAACCAAGCTAATCAACCCGTGTGCTGTCCGACTTTTACTTCCCTCGTCCATGCGACGCATTCACCCCACCTTTCACATATCCTAGCTACGACACATTGTAAATTGCCCTCGAAGACCGCTCTTGTCCTTTGATATTTACTCTCTCACGCTGTCAGACTTCTCATCACGCGATCATGTTTTCCCACGCTGTCATCGCTCCTAACACGCCCCTGCACCGCCCCGCCGGCACACCGGTTTCTCATCTGGCGCTGATTTCATCCAGCTTATAAGAAAGCGCAGCGCACTGTCTCGCCGCTGAATTATTGTGTGTTGTTTCGCCGCAGTTTCCTGGGGTTTTTCTGTTCATGGTTTTTCACATTGCCGATTTCGCTTTGTTCCTTGTTTTGTCCCTCGTGTCACGATTTGGATTTATCGCCACGCTTGGATTTAACGGCTTTGAACTTTCACTTTCGTTTCTCGACCACGACCTTGCTTCACGTTAGTTTTTGCTCGACGCCCTCACTGACTGATCACACGGCTCTGAACTCTCGCTTTCACCTCCTCAACTATGGCTCAGCTTCACGTTTTGGCACGACGACATCGCAGACGAACTTCACGGCTTCTGCCTTCACGACCACGGCTCTGTCTCACGTCCCGGCAGCAATGCGACGCTACGGATCCCGCATTTCGGCTCCAGCGCCTTCGCTCTCATTACAGCGGCACCACAGAAGGACTGGGGGGTCCGACCCGCACCTCCACCTACACCTGGGTCCATCTTCACAGCCCACGAGCTGCGCGCACGCGACAATAAGCTCTTCATATGATAAAGCTTTTGCTAATTCAGAGTTGATGCTGACAATTGCCAGACCACTCATGCGCTCTTGTGCCATAGATGAGCGCAAGTACGATTTGATGAGCTTCATTTTAGAAAAACTTCGCTCAGAAGAGGCAACAGTTACAATGACAGTTACATAGTTACTGCTATGTGCAAAGCAATCCAGAGATTTGGGTACAACTCTTGTTAACATTATTAACGTCGACAAAATAAAATTAAGTTTCACAGGATTATGAACGTACCTGAAAGTGATGCACGGGCTTCATCTTGGGCTTTTTTTTTCTTTCGTTTCTCGGCGCCGGACTGTTGATGTCTTTTTCCAGGAACAGGCTGCAGACATATTGTTCAGTTATTATAATTTTTGGCCAAATAGGCAGCCGCAACAGAGGTGAGGACGCGCGCGTCATTACGTGGACTCTGCGTTTACCGTAAAATGCAATATATTTGTTTATATTTTTTGTTTATTTGTATATGTATATTATTAATATAAATGTATTATTATAATATATAAAAAACATTTTTTTAGCAGCTGGGATGGTGCCCGTCTGGGAGTTGGTGCCCTACACAGACTACGTACTCTGCGTATAGGGAGCGGCGGCACTGCTCGCGACAGCATAACAGCCCGTTAACTCATGCTCATGAATGATGATTTTATTTGCTGCATTATCGGGCTATAGTACAAACTTTCGGGTGGATCCACAGCTGCTCTAGCTTGATAAGCTTTTGCTATCTTTTTTTGCATGGGTATTTAGTGAAAAAAGGGGGTTAGAGCCGCTCTCTTTATTACCTTCTCTGTACTTCTCCACCAGCATCCTCAAAGCAAATACTGCATCTGATGTACTCCTTCTAGGCATAAAACCATATTGCTGCTCACAAATGCTTACCTCTGTCCTTAACCTAGCTTCCATTACTCTTTCCCACAGCTTCATTGTATGGCTCATTAGCTTTATTCCTCTGTAATTGCCACAGCTTTGCACATCTCCCTTGTTCTTAAAAATCGGCACCAATACACTTCTCCTCCATTCTTCTTGAATCCTCTCACTCTCCAAGATCTTGTTAAACAAACTAGTTAGAAACTCTACTGCCACCCCTCCTAAGCACTTCCATACCTCCACAGGTATGTCATCAGGACCAACAACCTTTCCACTCTTCATCCTCTTCAAAGCCCTTCTCACCTCACTTTTACTTATATTTGCTACTTCCTGCTCCACAACAGTCACCTCTTCTACTCTTTGTTCTCTTTCGTTTTCCTCATTCATCAACTCTACAAAGTACTCCTTCCATCTTCCCATTACCCTCCTGGCATCTGTCAGTACTGTACATTTCCATCTCTATCTTTAATCACTCTAACCTGCTGCACATCCTTCCCATCTCTATCTTTCTGCCTCGCCAACCTGTATAGATCCACCTCACCCTCTTTACTATCCAATCTAGCATACAAGTCCTCATATGCTCTTTGTTTGGCCTTTGCCACCTCTACCTTCACCTTACGCTGCATCTCCCTATACTCCTGTCTACTCTCTTCAGTCCTCTCAGAGTCCCACCTCTTCTTAGCTAGCCTCTTTTCCTGTATACACTCCTGGACTTCCTCATTCCACCACCAAGTCTCCTTGTCCACTTTTGCCTTACCTGATGATACACCAAGTACCCTCCTACCTGTCTCCCTGATCACATTGGCTGTAGTTGTCAAGTCAACTGAAAGCACCTCCTGACCACCCATAGCCTGTCTCAACTCCTCCCTGAAGACTAAACAACATTCTTTCTTTCTCAGCTTCCACTACTTTGTCCTCTGCTCTGCCTTCGTCCTCTTCACCTTCCTCATTACCAGGGTTATTTTACACACCACCATTATGTGTTGTCTGGCTACACTCTCCCCTACCAACACTTTGCAGTCGCTAATCTCTTTCAGATTACAACGTCGACACAAGATGTAGTCTACCTGAGTGCTTCTGCCTCCACTCTTATATGTCACCCTATGTTCCTGACTCTTCTGGAAGAAAGTATTTACTACTGCCATTTCCATTCTCTTTGCAAAGTCCACCACCATCTGTCCTTCTACATTCCTGTCCTGAAGACCAAACTTGCCATTCACATTTTCATCACCCCTGTTTCCTTCTCCAACATTTCCGTTGAAGTCTGCACCAATCACCACTCTCTCACCTCTGGGGGTGCTCTGCATCTCTTCATCTAACTCACTCCAGAATGTCTCCTTCTCTTCCAACTCACATCCTACCTGTGGGGCATAGCCACTAACAACATCACCCCTTTAATATCCAGCTTCATACAGTACTCATCAACCTGTCTGATACTCTTTTCACCTCTAGAACATTCCTAACAAACTCCTCTTTCAGGATAAATCCCACTTCATTTCTTTTCCTATCCACACCATGGTAAAACAATTTGAACCATGATCCTAAGCGTCTAGCCTGGCTACCTTTCTATCTGGTCTCCTGGACGCAAAGTATATCCACCTTCCTTCTCTGCATCATATCAACCATCTCTCTTGCCTTCCCTGTCATAGTCCCAACATTCAAAGTCCCTACTATTACTCCTAAACTCTTGCCTTTCCTTTTCTCTCTCTGCTTTGGAACACGCCTTCCTCCTCTCCTTTTTCGACCAACAGTAGCCCAATTTCCACTGGCACCCTGTAGGTCAACAGCACCAGTGGCGGTTGTTGTTAACCCGGGCCGCGACTGATCTGGTATGGAATTTATATTTGTGATTTGTATCATTTGTTTTGGCAAATGTTTTTACGTCGGATGCCCTTCCTGACACAACCCTCTGCATTTATCCAGACTTGGGACTGGCACCAGAAGACACATATATATATAACTATATTTTAAACGAACATATTTCTAATAAATATCAGTTTTGATCATTAGTGTGAACTCGAGTTATTTATGGTAAACCTCTCTGCAGTGCAGTGGGGCTGAGCATTTGTGAGCAGCAATATGGTTTTATGCCTAGAAAGAGTACATCAGATGCAGTATTTGCTGGCGGAGAAGTACAGAGAAGGTAACAGGGAGTTGCATTGTGTCTTTGTAGATTTAGAGAAAGCGTATGACAGGGTGCCAAGAAAGGAGCTGTGGTATTGTATGAGAAGGTCTGGAGTGGCAGAGAAGTATGTTAGAGTGGTGCAGGACATGTATGAGAGCTGTAAGACAGTGGTGAGATGTGCTGTAGGTGTGACAGAAGAGTTCAAGGTGGAGGTGGGTCTGCATCAAGGATCGGCTCTATGGCCCTTTTTGTTTGCTTTGGTGATGGACAGGATGACAGATAAGGTAAGACAGGAGTCTCCATGGACTATGATGTTTGCAGATGACATTGTGCTTTGTAGCGAGAGCAGGGAACAGGTGGAGGAAAATTTGGAGAGGTGGAGGTAGCTCTGGAAAGCAGAGGAATGAAGGTTAGGCGCAGCAAGACAGAATACATGTGTGTAAATGAGAGGGACCCAAAAGAATCGGTGAGGCTACATGGAGCAGAGGTAAAGAAGGTGCAGGATTTTAAGTACTTAGGGTCAACGGTCCAGAGCAACGGAGAGTGTTCAAAGGAGGTGTAAAGTTTTTCTAAAGTTACGTAGTAGGAGAGGCGAGTTGCTCGGTCTGTCCGCTGTGCTTCGGTAAGCTTCTCTGGCCAGGAGAGACTCAGTCAAACACACACACACGTTGTCTGTCAGAAAGGTCTCTGTTTATTAACAGCAAAAGATGGGGTTTATATATGTTTGACCAAACGCCTGTGCCATAGACATATGTTACAACAAAGAACATGAACCATTGTAAATGTCCTGGTGAGATCCTGAAGAATCAAAGGAGAGGAAGATAGAGAGGTGTCCATCCAGAGACAGATCACAAGATGTTGGCTCGAGTTGGGGGGAGAGGGGGAAGGAGACAAAGGGGGAGAAAGAGAGGGGGGAGAGAGACATGAAAAGAGAATGGGAAGGTGAGCGTGGGAGCGCTCACACCTTAAGGAGCAGATGCAAGAGGAGACAGGAAGGTAGCAGCAGGAAAGATTTAACACGTTAATATCAGATCTATGAGGAAGAGAGCAAGAGAGTAGAAATAACTCCTTTATATATAAAATAATTCTAACAGGAGGTGAAAAGGCGGGTACAGGCAGGTTGGAATGGGTGGAGAAAAGTGTCAGGTGTGTTGTGCGATAAAAGAGTATCAGCGAGAATGAAAGGAAAGGTGTACAGGACAGTGGTGAGACCAGCGATGCTCTACAGCTTAGAGAAAGTGGCACTGAAGAAAAGACAGGAGGCAGATTTAGAGGTAGCAGAGCTGAAGATGTTGAGGTTCTCTTTGGGAGTGACAAGGATGGATAGGATCAAGAATGAGTTAATCAGAGGGACAACCCACGTTAGATGTTTTGGAGATAAAGTCAGAGAGGCCAGATTGAGGTGGTTTGGACATGTTCAGAGGAGAGATTGTGAATATATCGGTAGAAGGATGCTGAGGTTGGAACTGCCAGGCAGGAGATCTAGAGGAAGACCAAAGAGGAGATTTATGGATGCAGTGAGAGAGGACATGAAGTTAGTTGGTGTGAGAGAAGAGGATGCAGAGGATAGGGTTAGATGGAGGCAAATGATTTGCTGTGGCGACCCCTGAAAGGGAACAGCCGAAAGACAAAGAAGAAGTCTTTGCAGTGCAGTGGGGTTACGCCAGTGGTTCTCAAAGTGTGGGGCGCGCCCCACTAGTGGGGAATACAGATATGATAGGTGGGGCGCAATGAATGGGAGAGAATTAGTGGAAAATAATAGGAAAGTACCTATTCTAATTCATGCTTTTCTTTATTGATTTATTTAATCTTTATTTTCTTTATCGAACACTCGAAACTAAATAATGACACACAAAGAAATGGATCATTATTACAAGTAAATTAAAATAACATCAGAGAAAAAGTGGAACCATTGTGCAACAATAATGGTTTAACGTCGGCATGTTAATTGCAGAGGAACTGTCACGACACGTCAAGCCACAGCCCCGTCATGATCACCTGAGAACTTCCATTCCATTTCTCCAACCACCTCTTATCTCTTACCGCCTCACTCTCCGCTCTCCACGCACCTGTTCACTATCAGTCATCACCCATCATACCTATTTTAACCATGCCATGACACCACCATGTCGCCAGATTATTGTGTGCCTTTCGTAGCCCAATTTTCCAGCGTTAGTTTCATGTCTCGACTACCTGTTACCGACCACGCTTCGTTTCTTCTCGACCACGCCACTGTCTCACGTTTGGATTTCACGCTCACGGAGTTTTGTTATCGACCCTTGGATTTGCCTCAACGACCACGAATTCGGATCACGGACCTTCTCTTGTCTCTCTGGCTCTGAACCTTGCTCACCTTCGACCACGATAAAGCTTTGCAAAACCAGCCACCAACCTGTGCGGCGTCTCCATTCGCCCGCCGGCTCTCCACGTCTCTGCAACACTGCGCGAATCGCGCTGCACTCCAAGTTTCCTCACCAGCTTTTTGCACTTCCGCATTCCTGCACAGGACACACAAGGCGCTCTCGCCGACTCGCGGCGCTTTAGCATTCCTCACAGGTCCACGCTGCACACAGAGCGCTCACGCGCGCTTCCGCATTCCAGCGAGACTCTGCTCACGCCACAGCACAGAGCTAAACCGGCACTTTCTCTTTGATCCACTCGGCCGGCTCAGTCTGCTACACAAGCACTACCACTAACCACAGGTCTAACTCTGCGCTTGGATCCATCACGCCCTCTAGCGCCCCGTGACAGAATAATCTGGCCGAAAGGAATGGATCCAGCAGAGGCTGCCCGCCTGAGGGGGGCATTAGAGAGCCAAGGAACCCTCTTAGGGACACATCAGCAGGAAATCATACAGATCTCTAATACGCTTCAAACTATCACCGAAACCGAAATCTTTCTGCTCAAATTCAGAATCAGCCACCTCCTACACCCACTCTACCACCCCCACCCCCGGTGGTCTCTCCTGTCCATGAGCCACGCCTCCCTGCTCCGCCTACCTATGACGGCAATCCAGCCACTTGTCGCTCTTTTCTGTCCCAATGCTCTCTCGTTCTGGAACTGCAAGCCACATCATTTCCCACAGAGCGCTCTAAAGTCGCCTACATCATCACCCTCCTCTCTGGAAAGGCGAGAGAGTGGGGAACGGCACTGTGGGATGCTCAAGTTCCGTGTTGCTTTACTTACAGAACTTTTACTGAGGAAATGAGGAGGGTTTTTGATCATTCCTTCACAGGACATCAGGCGGCGAACCAAATACTTCAGTTACGCCAGGGAGCACGTTCTGTCTCTGACTATGCCATTGATTTCCGGACTTTGGCTCCCTCTTGTGACTGGGACGAAAAAGCTCTTTTTGACTGCTTCCTCCATGGGCTTTCAGATTCAGTTAAAGACGAGCTCGCGGCTCAGGAACTCCCCTCGGATCTGCAGGGACTCATTGATCTAGCAACACGCATTGACGCCCGCAAGCGGGTTCGCCGATCTGAGCGGCAGCCCTGTCACACACCATGCACCCCTGCACCGGCCTTGATCACCCCCGAGGCACCCCCCGAACCCATGCAGATAGGCCGCGCCCGCATCTCACCCAAGGAACGCCAGCGCCGCCGAGATGACGGCGCCTGCTTCTATTGCGGCCAGACCGGTCACGCTGTACGATCCTGCCCTCTAAAAGGTCAGGCCCCCCCGTAATTCTGGGGATGCAGGAGGGGCAGCTTCCCGTTCGTCCCCGGACCAGCGATCATGTTTTTCAGTGATCTTGACCCATGGTGACCGATCCTATGCCACTTATGCTCTAGTAGACTCCGGGGCGGACCAGAACTTAATTTCCTCCTCCATTGTCTCCGAGTTTCGAATTCCTCTCTCACCCCTACACCAACCTTTCACTGTCCAGGCCCTTGATGGTAGTAGTCTAACTCCCATTACTCATTGCACTGTCCCCATTACCCTACAGTTCTCAGGCAATCACATTGAAACCATTAAATTTCTAATCATTCAGAACGCTCATGCACCCATTGTGCTGGGGCTCCCTTGGCTAAGGTTACATAACCCCCACATTGATTGGATAAGAAGGAGCATCTTTGATTGGAGCCCTACCTGTCTCTCCTCATGTTTACACTCCGCTTTCACGGGCCGGACCACGCCTTCGTCACGAGAAGAGATCCCTGATTTAACTAAGGTCCCGTCTGAGTACCACGACCTGCGACAAGTATTCAGCAAATCACGGGCCGTATCCCTACCACCTCACCGCCCCTACGACTGTGCGATTGACCTCCTTCCCGGCACCGCCCCACCCAAGGGGCGACTCTACTCCCTTTCTCGGCCAGAAAGAGAGGCCATGGAACATTACATTAATGAATCGCTTACAGCAGGGATTATCCGCCCATCATCCTCACCGGCGGGGGCGGGGTTCTTCTTCGTTGAAAAGAAGGACAAGTCCCTTAGGCCCTGTATCGATTATAGAGGTTTAAATGAGGTCACGATAAAGAACCGCTACCCTCTCCCACTGATGTCATCCGCGTTCGAACTCCTCCAGGATGCCCGTGTCTTCACCAAACTAGATTTACGGAACGCCTATCACCTTGTCAGGATACGGGAAGGCGATGAGTGGAAGACTGCCTTCAACACACCCACGGGGCATTACGAATATCTTGTTGTTCCATTTGGTTTGACCAATGCACCTGCAGTGTTCCAGGCCCTCATTAATGATGTTCTTAGGGATTTCCTCAACGTTTTTGTCTTTGCATATCTGGATGATATCCTCATTTTTTCACGCTCTACAAGGGATCACAAATGTCACGTACGCCAGGTCCTGCAACGGCTGTTAGAAAATAAGCTGTACGTCAAAGCAGAGAAATGTGAGTTCCATTGTACCTCCACCTCCTTTCTGGGTTACTCCATCTCCCCGGCAGGCATCCAGATGGACCCCACCAAAGTCAAGGCGGTCACCGACTGGCCATCACTATCCTCAAGACGTGAACTCCAACGGTTCTTGGGGTTCGCTAACTTTTATCGTCGCTTCATTCGAAGCTATAGCTCAGTGGCGACCCCACTTACTGCACTCACCTCATCAAAAACTCCGTTCCGATGGAACTCACTGGCTGATAAGGCCTTCAAGGAACTTAAGCGGCGCTTCACCACGGCCCCAGTTCTCATTTTTCCAGACCCTTCCCTCCAGTTTGTTGTGGAGGTAGACGCATCCGAGAAAGGCGTAGGGGCTGTCCTGTCACAGAGAGCTTTAGAGGATAACAAGCTTCATCCCTGCTGCTTTTTCTCCCGCCGCCTTACACCATCTGAACGGAACTATGGCATTGGGGATCGTGAGCTTTTGGCGGTCAAACTGGCCCTCGAGGAGTGGAGACATTGGTTGGAGGGAGCAAAACACCCCTTCCTTGTCTGGACCGACCATCGGAACCTTGAATATTTAAAGAAGGCGAAGAGACTGAATTCACGCCAGGCGCGATGGTCGCTGTTCTTCCCCCGCTTCCAGTTTACGTTGTCGTATCGCCCGGGTTCCAAGAACGTCAAGCCCGATGCCCTCTCCCGACAGTTTTCCACTCCCCAGGACATGACTATGCCGGAGACAATCCTTCCCCCTCATTGCCTCGTGGCAGCGACCCGACTTGAGGTGGAGCACCTCGTCCAACATACCCTTGAACGAGAACCAGGCCCAAGCACTGTTCCCCCCAACAAACTCTTTGTTCCCACTTCTGTGCACCCCCAGGTCTTGGACTGGGCCCATAGTTCCAGATTGGCGTGCCACCCCGGGGTGACACGCACCCTCTTCCTCCTACACCAACGCTTCTGGTGGCCCACCATCAAGGAAGACGTCAAGAGCTTTGTGGCATCCTGTGACAGCTGTTCCAGGAATAAGAGTTCTAACCGACCCCCCGAGGGTCTACTTAGACCTCTCCCCGTTCCCCACCGTCCCTGGTCCCACATATCCATTGATTTTGTCACGGGACTACCACCGTCACAGAATAACACCTGCATCCTAACTATCGTGGATCTTTTTTTAAGGCAGCTCATTTTATTCCACTACCCAAGCTTCCGTCCGCCAAAGAAACGGCTGAACTCCTGGTTAACCACGTCTTTCGACTCCACGGACTCCCCATCGACATTGTCTCTGACAGGGGTTCCCAGTTCTCCGCCCGGTTCTGGAAGGCTTTTTGCAACCTCATTGGTGCCACCCCCAGTCTCTCATCCGGTTTTCACCCCCAAACTAATGGCCAAAAAGAACGGATGAACCAGGAACTAGAGAAATCGCTAAGGTGCATGTCCTCCCGGGACCCATCCTCCTGGAGCCGCTTCCTCCCCTGGGTGGAGTATGCCCACAACACACTCCCTACTTCTTCCACAGGCATGTCCCATTTCCACTGCTGTCTGGGTTATCAACCACCCCTCTTTCCGGCCCAAGAAGAGGAGGTAGCTGTCCCATCAGCACTAACATTCGTCCGTCGCTGCAAAAAGACATGGCAACGTGCCCGCAACCAGCTGCTACGCACTGTAAGCATGTTCCAGCGTCAGGCTAACCGTCACAGGTCGTCAGCGCCCCGGTATCGCATCGGTCAAAGGGTCATGCTGTCCACACGTGATCTTCCCCTCAAGACCACTTCAAGAAAGCTCTCTCCAAGGTTTGTCGGCCCCTTCACAATCAACCGCATCATTAACCCATGCTCTGTCCGACTCTCTCTACCCCTCTCCATGCGTTGAATTAACCCCACCTTCCATGTGTCCCAGATTCGCCGCCTAATCCCTTGCCCGCTATCCACACCCCCCCAACCCCCCGACTAATTGATGGGGACGAAGCCTTTACGGTCCGCAGGCTTCTCAAGTCTCGCCGCCGTGGACGTGGCCTCCAGTACTTGGTAGACTGGGAGGGTTACGGCCCCGAGGAAAGAAGCTGGGTACCCGCTAGATTCATTCTAGATCGTTCTCTAATCACCAATTTCCACAGACTACACCCCGAGGCACCCGCAAGAACGCCTGGAGGCGTTCATAGGTGGGAGGGTACTGTCACGACACGTCAAGCCACAGCCCCGTCATGATCACCTGAGAACTTCCATTCCATTTCTCCAACCACCTCTTATCTCTTACCGCCTCACTCTCCGCTCTCCACGCACCTGTTTACTATCAGTCATCACCCATCATACCTATTTAAACCATGCCATGACACCACCATGTCGCCAGATTATTGTGTGCCTTTCGTAGCCCAATTTTCCAGCGTTAGTTTCATGTCTCGACTACCTGTTACCGACCACGCTTCGTTTCTTCTCGACCAAGCCACTGTCTCACGTTTGGATTTCACACTCACGGAGTTTTGTTATCGACCCTTGGATTTGCCTCAACGACCACGAATTCGGATCACGGACCTTCTCTTGTCTCTTTGGCTCTGAACCTTGCTCACCTTCGACCACGATAAAGCTTTGCAAAACCAGCCACCAACCTGTGCGGCGTCTCCATTCGCCCGCCGGCTCTCCACGTCTCTGCAACACTGCGCGAATCGCGCTGCACTCCAAGTTTCCTCACCGGCTCTTTGCACTTCCGCATTCCTGCACAGGACACACAAGGCGCTCTCGCCGACTCGCGGCGCTTTAGCATTCCTCACAGGTCCACATATCTATGTGCACACAGAGCGCTCACGCGCGCTTCCGCATTCCAGCAAACCTCTGCTCACGCCACAGCACAGAGCTAAACCGGCACTTTCTCTTTGATCCACTCGGCCGGCTCAGTCTGCTACACAAGCACTACCACTAACCACAGGTCTAACTCTGCGCTTGGATCCATCACGCCCTCTAGCGCCCCGTGACAGGAACGATATATAAGGAAACATTTAATATTATATATGTCATTTCATTTATTCCTATGTGTATTCTGATGTTTCTGTATTTTTGTTAAACATTAATATTTTATCAGGCAGTACTAGTCTGGCATTTCTAGTTTCCAGTGTGGCAACAAAGTAGCTTTTTGATCCTTCAGGCGCTGTACAGAAGGGAAGATCAATATCGCTCTACGCTTTTTGTTGGTGTGCGGCATTTTGCGATGTTCCTTAAATCATTCGTTGCGCCGTAGAGAATAATGGTGTTTATGCTTTTAAACATGTATAATTTAAGGCGGATGTAGCTTAAAGACATTGTAGAGAGGAAATATATGTGGGTATCTTATTTGCGGGTTTATTTACGCAGCTATTGAATTCGGAGATGCGAATATCAAACTAACTTTACCGAGGACACAAACAGGTGTTATTCGCTAAAATCCCCCCTTGCCACGGATTGCCCCTCTACATAATCTCTATCAATTATTATATTAGGACATGCATTCAAAGGTTTATTATTATCGAATATATTATTACTATTATAATTAACCCTAGGCACGTGACACTCGTCGAGATGATTAATACAAATCCCCAAAAATTATTTATCACAAATTACACTAAATAAATATTGTTTGTGGTGAAAAATTACAGGAAACGATTTTTATTATAAAATAAGCAATATAAAAATATACATGTGGTATATGAAAAAATATATAATTTATATATTTTGCCCCCTATACAACCTTTTTTTTAAAATATTGCTTACTTTATAATTAAATTCATTTGTTATAATTTGTAATTTGTAAACCATAAACCTATGAATTTAGGTGGGCAATCCGTGGCCTAGGTCGGGGGCATTTTAGACCATAACACAGTAGCGTACTGTATGTAGTGAGCATAATAACATCAATGGATACATTTGTTACATGGACCACAAATAAGCAGGTGATTCAGCCTTATCAGCCAAATCAACCAAAAATCCAGCCAAAAGGAAAACATGATGAAGCCTACTGTATGTTGCGCTTGGATTCATGGTGGGGCAGAGGAGAGACCTCTGTGTGTTTTGTGTCTTAAACCGCTGGCAGCAGACAGCATGAGACAAAGTAAGAAAAAACTTATCGACAACACACTCCAGTCACGTTAATAAGCCACTTAACTTTTTTGAAAGAAAGCTCTAGATAAGTGACAAAGTAAGCCTGTTATAACAATTGCACGTGTATTTTATCTGTTTTGAACTTGGTGTTATTTGATCTTACTGGTTTAGAAATTGATATTTCAATAAATAGTACACTTGGCCGTTTTCGTTATCATTTTGTTGACAAGTGGGGCTTGAAAATTCGCCCATCCCCTTAAGTGGGGAATGACAGAAAATGTTTGAGAACCACTGAGTTACACAAAGGTGCATTGTGGGAAATAAGCTGACTGATGGAAGTGGAATCTCCCATGTCCTTAACATAAACATTATCTGAAAATATTTTTATGTTTCTTTTTGAGCCTAAATTAAAATCTAATAAATGTAATAAGGTTATAAAATGTCAGGCTCAATCATTGGTGTGAAGTTGAGTTATTTACTTACCAATGCTGAAGGTCCTGTGTGAAAAGAGAAAAACATGCTTTATGTCAGAATGGCTGTTAAACAATCATCACTCTCTGCTTTTAATACAAAGATTTTTAGCTACATTTTTTATATTTTCATTAAAATATAACATCACGTTATATAACTTTATGTATAACATGTAACATCATGGAGTGTTATGTGTAACTCCATAAGAATTGAAAATGTGGAGCATCACCACATTTAATCATATTTTATCTGAATCAGGGAAAAATGTATATTAGATATCACTGTGTAGGTCAGATTTGTGTGTGTGTGTGTGTGTGTGTGTGTGTGTGTGTGTGTGTGTGTGTGTGTGTGTGTGTGTAGAACACTAATGACAAACTAGACAACAGCATGATGAATGTTCTGCCAGCGATCACAGTCTGTTGTGTTCACTACACTATGCTCATGATGCTCATATATCTATGTGCTATTGCACTCTGAACACACAGCACAGTCCAATCTATTTCATCTGTACAATAAATATATTATTCATGCAGCATCAACACATCACTATCAGAGAAAAGACTTTATACTCACCTGAATAAAATCTCTGTGAAAGTAAATAATAGAGAGTGAAGATTTAATGCATGATTACAAATGTGAATTGTTCCATGTGAAAATGTGAAAGTAACTGTTACTCTGGTTAAAACACAGCTGATCTGTGTCTTAATAAAAAAGAGGAAAACTAGACAACAATCAGTCATCACACACAGTAAATCTGTATAATGTAGCACTAAACTATTTTCTGATATCTACATGTATTTACCAATATACAGTATGTGCATATCCCCCTGTGTATTTTAAGTCTATAGTTAAATATTCTGCAATTTATCTACAGTGCATCCGGAAAGTATTCACAGCGCATCACTTTTTTCTACATTTTGTTATGTCACAGCCTTATTTTAAAATGGATTCAATTATTTTTTTCCCCTTAGAATCTACACACAACACAATGCTTGGTTTGCATTGCATGAACTGTCAAATGTGGGACCTTATATAGACAGGTGTGTGTCTTTGTGTGTGTGAGTGTTTGTGTGTGAAGCTAAAGTGAGAGGAGAGAAGGATTATATTATATGATAATAAACAGTACACGCGCGCTACACACATACAAACACACATAAAATATGTTTTCCGCTCAAACAAATGGTCACAGTGTTATAGTAAACAATACACGGGTGCACGGATGTTGATTATACCAGTGAGAGACGGCACTAAGATCCAGCAGGGGAGACGATTACCCACAATTCCACAGCACCTTGTTTTAGCTTTGGCTGTATGCTGGTAACAACAGAAGTGAGCAATGGTCTGATTTCCCAAAAAGTGGGCCAGGGGAGAGGTTTATAACAGTCTCTGAAAGGAGTGTAACAATGATCAAGAGTTTGCTCTCCTCTGGTGGGAAAAGTAATGTGCTGTTGATATTTTGGAAGCACCTTTTTTATATTAGCTCTGTTAAAGTCCTCCAAAACAGAAAAAACAGTATCTGGGTGTGAGTTTTCGAGTCCGTTCATAACCTTATACAGTTCCACCAATGCTTGTGGTTCATCAGCCTGTGGGTGGGTGTAAACCGCTCTCTATATCAGTGTGTGTAAGGAGTACTGTGCTGAACTCTCTGGGGAGGTAGAATGGCCTAACTTTAATGGTCAGCAGCTTTAGGTCAGGTGAGCAGTGAGCTATTAACACACAGACATCTGTAGCCCACACAGACTTAACCATAAAGCATACTCCCCGCCCCTTCGAATTGCCTGAGTTTGCTGTTCTATCCAGACGGTAGATCAAAAGTTGTTCGACGTAACGGCATAATCTGAAATGTTGGGCTTAATTTATGTCTCTGTGAGTGCACAAACACAGCAATTCCTGATGTGCTGATGGTATTTAATCCGTGCATGCAGTTTATCTAGTTTATTATCCAGGGACTGGACTTTTGCAAGCAATATAGAGGGCAGAGAGGGTCTGTTGTTCCTCTGCCTGGTTCTGCACAGCACACCTGCATGCTTTCCTCTCCTTGTTTTCCTTCAGCTGCGTCTGCGTAAACAAGGGATCCAGGGAAGTACACAGCTCGCTGTTTATAAAGACAATTATTTAAAATCCGAATTCGCTGCCAGTCTCAGTTGTAGGAGTGACTATATTGAAAGTGCGAAAGTGCAGGTCAAATGAAACAGAATAAAAATAAAAGACATAAGTAAAAGTTTACTGAGTTGTATCGGCGCTCTCGTCAGTGCTGCCATCCTGCGGCGCGAACGGGAAGTTCTCGGAATGTGACAAACATGCAAAAATATAAGAAATCAGTAAGGGGGCAAAAACTTTTTTACACAACTGTAAGTGAAGAGAGAGTAAGAACAGAGTCTGGCAGTGATGTGTGTTATATGTTACATGTTTGTTGTGACATTATCTATTTTTTTCCTTTCTATTTGATTCCTGAATTAAAATCTAATACATGTAATGAGTTTATAAAATATCAGTCTTAATCATTAGTGTGAAGTCGAGTTATTTTCTTACCCATGCTGAAGGTCCTGTTTAAAACAACAGATAGAAATGTAATGTTAGATAAAATATAATGAGAAAAAAATTTGATTTACAGTCAGAAGATCTGCTACACAATCTTCACTCTGTGCTTTTAGTACATAGATAATCAGGTTGAATTTTTATAATTTTATAAATATGGATAAATGGATAATATATATATATATATATATATATATATATATATATATATATATATATATATATTATCCATTTATGCCCCCCCCACACACACACTCTCCATAAACGGTGACTATGTGGAGAGGGTGTCCTCCTTTTAATTCATTGGGACACACAACTCAGCGGACCTGTCTTGGACCACAAACACAACCGCCCTAGTGAAGAAAGTCCAACTGTGTCTCCATTTTCTGAGGGTCCAGAAATGGAACAGGCTTTTTTGCAGACTGACCTGCTGGTGTCCTTCTATCGAGCCACAACCAAGAGTGTGCTGGTACACGCCATCCCCATGTGGTACATTGGGTGTAGAGGATCCAGAGGGTCACCAAAACAGCAGAGAAGGTGATTGGCTGTACTCTCTCCTCCCTGGACTCCATTGCCAGCTCTAGATGTCTCTCCAGAGCCAGGGCGATTATAAAAGATTACCTCCATCCTTACCACCACCTACTTAACATCTTCCGTCTGTAAACTCCTCTGTTCTGTCTCCATCAGTGACCTCACACTGGTAATGTCCTAAATCTGACTCTGAACAGTCTCTCAGCTGTAAGAAGCCGTTTCCTCTCTCCAGCTCCTGAGTGAACACTGCCCTCACTCACTCTGCCCTCGTAACCTCTTCCCTCTGTCACCTGTCTGTTCTTATAGACACAAACACCAGCTTTGATGCCCACCAGTTAAAGTCTGTCCCCTTAAACCACAGGATCTCCATGTTAACAGCACTGATTTCAGGAGACAGACGACACCAGAGAGTCACAGTTTGATGCCACTCCGTATGACCGGTGTAACCAGGTCTTAGAACGAGGTCTTGGCATAATAATCCCTTTCTTAAAGTTAATTGAGTCTTGGGATAAATGGTTAAGTTAATTAATCAAAGTACATTTTCTATGTATAAAGAGAAAAAAAACAGTTAAGTGATGACAATGAATAAATATGTGGTTGTTAAAAAGGTAGGTTTAGGAAAAAACGCCATCTACAATAAGTGATCAAATGCATTAAAAAAAAAAGATAGAAAAAAGAGTGATTTTTCCCCTGAAAAACTGTTTGCACTACAATTCCCATGCTCCTTTTGTGAGGAGCTGACCAATCACTGAGCTCTAAAACTTCAGGCAATCGAGCTCCGCCTTCCCTTACTGTTAACTACTTCCTGATTGAAAGACTTCATGGCTGTCTCGTTACCTAGCTGAATTCCGAGTCAATTACCATCCTTAGGAGAGCGCGATTAGCAGACAGCTGCCGCTGATCGGACAACCTTAAAGAGACCCACTCATTGACTCAACGGTGAGTGAAAAAAATAAAAACTCTGAGACCTGTTAGGTTACCTGTAAAGGAATTAATTATGCTGGAAATGGTAACAGTTGATAAGCTACCGTTTAGAAAGGCTGTTAACGGCTGTAATAGCTACTCAGTGCTGTATCACGATGCTAATGTTGCTAATGTGATCCTAGCTACCCTGTTAGCTTGGGTGCTTAGTGCTACATGCACTCTTATCCTTGCAAAAATTGATTTATTTCCAGTTGAGTTTGGAAAGATGCTGTTTTCTATGTCAATATGTTCACTTTGTGTGTAAAAGGAAAAAAAAGTGTTAAAGCATATGTACAATGTATGTGAATTTCTTATCAGTGATTTAAGAGGTCAATATTTAGTGCATTCCTTCACTGTTACCGGTGCAGGGAGGGATGATAAAGCACGCTAGCCTTACTAGTACCTCCTAGATCTCAATGAATGTTCTTGCAATATTAGTTTTGCACAAATTGTACAGTAGTTCTTATTTGTATTGTATTTGTATTGTGGGTTTGTTAATACTTTAAATAGCAATAACCATAAATACGTGGAATTGGTTTTGTTTAAAATGAATGAACATGGATGCAAAAGCACTTTAGGGTATATTTATAGTTCACTACTATAAACATTTGGATCTGATATTTGATATATTATGGTCGTACGACTGAACCTTCTTGAGAACATGATTTGAACCAGTTGATATAAAGTAGAATGTTGTTGATTGGTGATAATGCATGAGATAGACAGAATATGAACATAATGATCTTTTGGATATCTTCTGGCCAACCCATAGGTCAGGTTTTTTGCCAGATTCATTCCAGTGATGCACATGGATCGGAAGTCATGCCCGACCTGGGGTTGAAGCCTTCCGGTCGGATTTGAATTGGATGTTTACACCTTGAAACCCCAAAAGATTCCCAGTGTACGTTGGGTGGCGAGCCACGGACCCACAAGCAAAAGTCTTGCGCAGTCTCACTTTCCTTTCTTCATGGATTGTGTGGTAGGATCCACAAGCACTGACATACTGATACCATAACAGATACAGGTACGGTTGTGACACTGATTTAATCAAAAGGAAAAAAAGGGCCCCAACGAGCAATAGGACTATTTTTGGAACTGGGTTTATTTTTTTTTTGTTTTAAGGGAACCTTATGCCGGCTTTATTATTTTATTTTATTATTATTTTTCTGAATTAAATTGTTACACTGTTGTTATTGTTCTTGTTAAACAAAGAGTGATCACAACACAAATTACTGTTTCTGTCCTTATTGGTTCTCAAACCACTGGCTCTTAAAGACTTAGCATCTTCTGTTACTGGTCCAAGTACTGTTAAAGATAACTATTTCTGTTACTCTGTTACTCTATCGTAAAGAGGGTTACAGATTTGGCGAGCCAGCCAGGAGCCAGTTGGTTTGAATATCAATATTGAACACGTGTCCAATATGGACTTTGTAAAGAGGTGTGGTGTTAAAATCCCAAACGCAGTTATTGTTAGTGGACTAACACAAGTAGGAGACCAAGATGAACAAGTTATTGACTTCCTTAAAGAATATGGGTCTATCAAAAGAACCATTTTAGTTGATGAATGTGAATCTGAATTTTACCAAAACCTGATCGTTGAGTATACGTATGGCACAGCTCTAGAAACATTAAGTGGAGTATTGCCATACAAATATGCCTTGCAAGATGATCCCTCTGTTGTTTACAACATCAAAGCCTTGAGCGGTGCATACCAAACTGAGATCAGTGGTAATATTACCAGAACTTACCTGTCAGAACTTAAGGCCTTAGCCAAACTTAGCGGTGCTGAGTACGGACATGTGCTTAAAGGAGTGATGTCCCAGATTAGTAAAGATATTGAGGCGATGAGCTCTGTACCAGAGGAAGTTTCTTTTACCTGTGCTGAAACCCCCAGTGAGACCCAGCTGACCCTTACCTCCACTGAACAGCATCCCCCTGTCTTATCCTCAGACACCGCTCACAGAAATAATGGCCTTCCTCCCCCTGACACCATCACAATCAACAGTGTGGGTACAGCCCCTTCACTTTCAGCAAATGACATGAATCCACCAGAAATTCAAAAGGTTGTGGTTGAACACATTGTTAGGAGCGAAGCAATCAATCCTCATTTTCAGCCCCAATTAAGGCTCCGCTCCTTCTCTGGAAAGACTCCCAGGCCCAATAATGAGACTGATTATGACACCTGGCGCTCCCATATCGAACTGCTGCTAAATGATCCTAACATACTTCCTCTTCAGATCACCAGAAAGATTGTAGAGAGCTTGCTTTCTCCCGCAGCTGATGTAGTCAAAGGATTACGGCCCAATTCACCCCCTCTAGCTTTCCTGCAGCTACTTGATTCGGCTTTTGGCGCTGTTGAGGATGGGGAAGAACTTTTTGCACGTTTCTTAAACACGTTTCAGAATCCAGGGGAGAGTGCTTCCGCTTACCTTCATCGGCTGCAAGTAGCATTAAACCTTGTAGTAAAAAGGGGTGGGGTTGCACCAGGAGAACTTGACAGACACCTTCTAAAGCAGTTCTGTAGAGGGTGTTGGGACAGTACTCTGCTCTCTACTCTGCAGCTTGAACAGGCGAGAAGTCGCCCACCTTCATTTGCAGAGCTTCTGCTGATGTTGCGCACAGAGGAAGACAGGCAGCAAGCTAAAGCCAGCCGCATGAGGAAACATATTGGTGCCACAAAACGAGTCCAAGTTCAGTCTCAGAGTGCATGTGCATGCGCAATCCCGAAGGAGAACCCACAGGTCTGTCCCAGTGCCATTGAAGACCTTGTGAAGCAGGTTGCCACCCTGCAGAGCCAGCTGACCTCTTTCATGGCAGAGAAAAGGAAAGATAGAAAAGTAACTGCACAGAAACCCCAGAGCCGAACGTCAGACAAAACAAATGCTAACATGCAAACCCAGATAAGAACAAAGCAGATGAACAAACCCCGGCCCTGGTACTGCTTTAAGTGTGGAGAGGATGGGCATATCTCCTCTACGTGTACCGAAGCTCCCAATCCTGCTTTGGTGGCTGAAAAACGAAAACAGTTGGAAAAGAGATTAAGTGAGTGGGAAATGAAGGCTAACCCCGGCTCCCAGTTAAACGACTAACGGCTCCTGTGGTGGGACAGACAGGGGCTGAGACAAATCAATGTCCCTCAGCTTTAAACCTCATAGTCAACTCACAAGCATGCACCAGCACTGAACAATCAGACAGTAGCCCCCCATTCAAATTCCCTAAAGGACTCATCGGTACAAAAAGTACAGCTTTTGTGAACATAAAAGATCAAGAAGTTACCTGCTTGCTCGACACAGGCTCACAAGTAACAACTATTCCACAGTCATTTTATGAACGACATCTCTCAGAGCAGGAGATTAAGCCACTCCATGACCTCTTACAGGTAGAAGGAGCAGCAGGACAGTCTGTCCCCTACTTGGGGTACATTGAACTAGCTATAACTTTCCCAAAAGAGTTTGTTGGTGCGCTAATTGAAGTAAACACACTTGCATTAGTGGTCCCAAATCTTAACACCATTACAGAACCCCTTGTGCTTATAGGCACCAACACCCTTGATGTCCTTTACAACATTTGTTCCGAATCTGGGGTTAAACATCAGCCTATCCCACACGGCTATCGAGCAGTCCTTAAAGTACTTGAAGTTAGACACAACCAGACAACCCATCCTGAGCCCCAAGGTGTTGTGAAATTACTGGGGAAGAGTGCTCAAATTGTTCCAGCTGGCAAAACTGTCGTACTTGAGGGAGTTTCCCCCGTTAATGGATTCCAGAATGGGAAATCTGTCCTGATCGAACACCCAAACTTACCCTCCTTGCCTGGTGGCTTGCTTGTAAAGGCCATTCTGGTTGATCTTCCCCTCCGGCGACCCTATAAGTTACCAGTCATAATTTGTAATGAGTCCGATCATGATGTTGTCATTCCCCCAAAGGGCACAATAGCCCAAATGCATACCTACCAGACCATCTTGTTAAAGCAGCACAATGCAGAGTCAGCTGAGCCATCCCAAAAGACGGCGAAAGCAGAGTCCTCCCAAAAGTCCACTCTGTGCTTCAATTTCGGCGAGTCCCCTATCCCACCTCTGTGGAAAGAACGCATCACAGAGAAACTAAATAAAATGCATGACGTGTTTGCAAAACATGATGCAGATTTTGGGCGAACAGACAAAGTAACACATCATATAAAACTCTCAGACGACACACCTTTCAAACAGCGCGCACGACCAATTCACCCTCAGGATATTGAGGCCGTTCGAAACCACATCCAGGAGCTCCTTGATGCGGGAGTCATCCGAGATTCAGAGTCTCCATTTTCATCACCAATCGTGGTTGTGAGAAAGAAAAATGGCCAAGTCCGCCTATGCATAGATTATAGACGGTTGAATCTCCAGACCATAAAGGATGCGTATTCTCTCCCAAAGCTAGAGGACACATTCTGTGCACTTAATGGCTCTCAGTGGTTTTCTGTCCTCGATTTAAAATCTGGCTTCTACCAGATAGAGGTTGAAGAGGCAGATAAGCCAAAAACAGCTTTCGTGTGCCCACTCGGCTTTTGGGAGTTCAATAGGATGCCTCAAGGAGTGACTAACGCACCTAGTACGTTCCAAAGGCTAATGGAGAAATGCATGGGGGACATGCACTTGAAAGAAGTACTGGTCTTTCTTGACGACCTGATCATATTCTCCAAGACCCTTGAAGAACACGAGGAGAGGTTGATGAAGGTGCTATCCCGTCTCAAAGAATTTGGCCTCAAACTTTCCCCAGAAAAGTGTGTCTTCTTTCAGACATCAGTCCGATACCTTGGTCATGTGGTGTCTAGAAATGGAGTACAAACTGACCCAGAAAAAACTGCTGCTCTCAAGACTTGGCCCGTCCCTAAGAGTCTGCGAGAATTAAGATCTTTCCTCGGGTTCGCTGGGTACTATAGGAGATTTGTTAAAGGTTACTCCAATATTGTGAAGCCCCTCCATAAGCTAACCTCTGGCTACCCACCTTCCCAAAAGAGAGCTAAAGTGACAAAAAGGCCAGAGTACAGAGACCCAAAAGAGCCCTTTGGGGAACGATGGACCCCTGCTTGCCAACAAGCATTTGAGACTGTAATCGAAAAACTTACCACCGCCCCTGTGCTAGGTTTTGCAGATCCTCAGAAACCTTATGTACTGCACACTGACGCCAGCACCACTGGACTTGGTGCAGTTTTGTATCAAGAACAGGAGGGCCAGTTGAGAGCAATTGGATATGCGAGCAGAGGGCTATCACGGAGTGAAAGTCGTTACCCGGCGCATAAATTGGAATTTTTAGCGTTGAAGTGGTCAGTCACCGAAAAGTTTGCCGATTATCTATATGGTAATCAGTTCACTGTTGTAACTGACAGTAATCCACTAACTTACATATTGACCTCAGCTAAACTGGATGCGACGAGCTACAGATGGCTGGCAGCACTGTCCACATTCTCGTTCAAGCTTCTCTACCGACCTGGGAAACAGAACGGTGATGCTGATGGTCTGTCACGCAGGCCACACGGAACCTTGGAGGATGACCCAAAGTCACAGAAAGAGAGGGAACGCATTTTCCAGTTCACCAAAGACCATCTCTCTGACTCAGATAATGCCAATGCTGTTAATGAGGAAGTCATACAAGCAATCTGTGAAAGACAACTTATTTACAGCACCCATGTTGATGACAGTAACACTGGAAACGTTGTTTTAGTCGAATGCCTTGCAGTCTCTGCGGATGCGGTGCCCCAATGCTATCAACAAGCAGACCAGTCTGGTGAACTTTCCACCATCCCTCACTTGTCTGAAGCAGAACTGGTGGATAGACAAAGAGCCGACCAGTGTATAAAACACGTCATTTCCCAAATCGAGACAGGTGACACACCGCCCCCTACCTTGCGAAATGAACTTCCTGATCTTCCTCTCTTTTTAAGAGAATTAAGCCGCCTTGAACTTGTGAATAATGTCTTGTACAGACGACGCCAAGAAGGTTCCAAAATAACTTACCAGCTTGTCCTCCCAACTGAGCTTCGTGGCGCAGTTTTGACTAGCCTCCATGACCATATGGGTCATATGGGAGTTGACCGCACATTGGACCTTATTCGGACCAGGTTCTATTGGCCAAGGATGGCTGTGGATGTGGAGAGAAAGGTAAGGACTTGTGGCAGGTGTGTGAGGAGGAAAGCACTTCCAGAGAGAGCTGCACCCCTAATAAATATCAAGACCACAAGACCCCTTGAACTTCTATGTATGGATTTCCTTTCCCTTGAACCTGACAGAAATGGAACTAAAGACATCCTTGTGATCACGGATCACTTTACGAAATTTGCAGTAGCCATTCCCACTCCCAACCAAAAGGCCCGTACAGTGGCAAAGTGTTTGTGGGAGAACTTTATGGTGCACTATGGAATGCCAGAAAAATTACACAGTGACCAGGGACCAGATTTTGAATCCCGCATGATAAAGGAACTCTGTCAAGTGGCTGGCATAAAAAAGGTGAGGACAACACCCTACCATCCCAGGGGCAACCCTGTGGAGAGATTTAATCGCACCTTACTCAATATGCTTGGCACCCTTCAGAACCAAGAGAAGTCCCGTTGGCGTGATTTTGTCAGACCCCTTGTACACGCCTACAACTGCACTAAAAACGATGTGACGGGGTTCACACCTTATGAGCTGATGTTCGGGCGCCAGCCCCGCCTACCAGTTGATCTGGCATTCGGACTACCGCTGCATGGCAAGCAACACACGTCACACTCCGAATATGTGCAGAACCTTAAATCACGGCTTGAGGAGAGCTACAAGTTAGCCATAAGTAATGCTGCAAAGACTGCACACAAGAACAAAACACGGTTCGACAGACGGGTGATCGCCTCAGACTTGGAGCCTGGAGACCGAGTGCTAGTCCGGAACGTTCGCATTCGGGGGAAGCATAAGATCTCAGACAGGTGGGAGTCTACCGTCCACGTAGTAGTGAACAGGGCAGGTACCCTACCTGTCTATACTGTCAAGCCCGAAGTCAGTGATGGTCCATTAAGAACCCTGCACAGGGACTTACTCCTCCCATGTGGATTCCTACCTATAGAGGAAAGCAGCAAGTCTGTCAAGCAACCTACAAAGCGCAGAATAGCAACTCGTGCAAATCCTGTTCTGGATGCTGACGCTTCAGAGGAGGACGAGGATGAATTCATCCCAGTCCACTGGTTCAGTGAGGTCTCAAATGTGTTCATCCCCACAGTCCATGAAGGTCTAGCACAGCCCAAAGAATTCTTGTCTGATGAACAACATAGGCAGTATACTGTATCTCCAGGTCCCTGTCCTGTCGAGAGCCCAGTAAATGCCCAGGCCGTAGATTGCCCCCCTGAACTATCTGGTCCATCAGATATGTCTACCGATGCCCCAGTCAGTCCTCTGAGGTCCATTAGACCTACCAACCATTGCAGTAATACAGAACACTTACCTATTGAAAGCACTGCCCCAATCGACCAAGTACCTGAAACTGACCCCATTAAAAGTAACTTGCCTGATACCCACTTACCTGAAGTACATCCTGTGGAGAAAGAGACCATGCTTGATGCTGTCAATGACATCTGTAATGAACAGCAGTCTGTGTCTTCTGACATATCAGAGCGTGAGGAGGAAGTAGACAGAACAAAGACTGAGAAGTCTGTGGAAGAAGAAAACCCGGAATTGGATGGAACTGAATCCAGAGAGGAAGCAGAGAGAATGACAGTCACAGATGCTCCTGTCAGGAAATCCAAAAGGGAACGTCAACCGCCAAGGCGACTGGATTATACTGAACTCGGAAGCCCATTGGTCACAGTTGTTAAGTCATTTCTCCAGGGGTTGACCACTGTGTTGTCCGATGTTTTGAATGAAGATCAAATAGCCTCTGCACCTTCCCTCCCATACCCCTCTCAGATAAAGCACATTTGAGCTCTTCCATGTACAGGGACGTACATGAGTTCAGGAGGGGAGAGTGTAACCAGGTCTTAGAACGAGGTCTTGGCATAATAATCCCTTTCTTAAAGTTAATTGAGTCTTGGGATAAATGGTTAAGTTAATTAATCAAAGTACATTTTCTATGTATAAAGAGAAAAAAAACAGTTAAGTGATGACAATGAATAAATATGTGGTTGTTAAAAAGGTAGGTTTAGGAAAAAACGCCATCTACAATAAGTGATCAAATGCATTAAAAAAAAAGATAGAAAAAAGAGTGATTTTTCCCCTGAAAAACTGTTTGCACTACAATTCCCATGCTCCTTTTGTGAGGAGCTGACCAATCACTGAGCTCTAAAACTTCAGGCAATCGAGCTCCGCCTTCCTTTACTGTTAACTACTTCCTGATTGAAAGACTTCATGGCTGTCTCGTTACCTAGCTGAATTCCGAGTCAATTACCATCCTTAGGAGAGCGCGATTAGCAGACAGCTGCCGCTGATCGGACAACCTTAAAGAGACCCACTCATTGACTCAACGGTGAGTGAAAAAAATAAAAACTCTGAGACCTGTTAGGTTACCTGTAAAGGAATTAATTATGCTGGAAATGGTAACAGTTGATAAGCTACCGTTTAGAAAGGCTGTTAACGGCTGTAATAGCTACTCAGTGCTGTATCACGATGCTAATGTTGCTAATGTGATCCTAGCTACCCTGTTAGCTTGGGTGCTTAGTGCTACATGCACTCTTATCCTTGCAAAAATTGATTTATTTCCAGTTGAGTTTGGAAAGATGCTGTTTTCTATGTCAATATGTTCACTTTGTGTGTAAAAGGAAAAAAAAGTGTTAAAGCATATGTACAATGTATGTGAATTTCTTATCAGTGATTTAAGAGGTCAATATTTAGTGCATTCCTTCACTGTTACCGGTGCAGGGAGGGATGATAAAGCACGCTAGCCTTACTAGTACCTCCTAGATCTCAATGAATGTTCTTGCAATATTAGTTTTGCACAAATTGTACAGTAGTTCTTATTTGTATTGTATTTGTATTGTGGGTTTGTTAATACTTTAAATAGCAATAACCATAAATACGTGGAATTGGTTTTGTTTAAAATGAATGAACATGGATGCAAAAGCACTTTAGGGTATATTTATAGTTCACTACTATAAACATTTGGATCTGATATTTGATATATTATGGTCGTACGACTGAACCTTCTTGAGAACATGATTTGAACCAGTTGATATAAAGTAGAATGTTGTTGATTGGTGATAATGCATGAGATAGACAGAATATGAACATAATGATCTTTTGGATATCTTCTGGCCAACCCATAGGTCAGGTTTTTTGCCAGATTCATTCCAGTGATGCACATGGATCGGAAGTCATGCCCGACCTGGGGTTGAAGCCTTCCGGTCGGATTTGAATTGGATGTTTACACCTTGAAACCCCAAAAGATTCCCAGTGTACGTTGGGTGGCGAGCCACGGACCCACAAGCAAAAGTCTTGCGCAGTCTCACTTTCCTTTCTTCATGGATTGTGTGGTAGGATCCACAAGCACTGACATACTGATACCATAACAGATACAGGTACGGTTGTGACACTGATTTAATCAAAAGGAAAAAAAGGGCCCCAACGAGCAATAGGACTATTTTTGGAACTGGGTTTATTTTTTTTTTGTTTTAAGGGAACCTTATGCCGGCTTTATTATTTTATTTTATTATTATTTTTCTGAATTAAATTGTTACACTGTTGTTATTGTTCTTGTTAAACAAAGAGTGATCACAACACAAATTACTGTTTCTGTCCTTATTGGTTCTCAAACCACTGGCTCTTAAAGACTTAGCATCTTCTGTTACTGGTCCAAGTACTGTTAAAGATAACTATTTCTGTTACTCTGTTACTCTATCGTAAAGAGGGTTACACCGGGACTAATGAGTTTAAAGTCACCTGTTTAAGAAACACACACTCTCACACACACAGTTTATTCTTTAATTAATAATACAGATAAATATATATTTCCGGAAATGTAACTTACTGCTTGCAGTCGCCATCTTTATCTCTTTCTGTAGGTTCAAACTAATAAAATCCTAAACACACACAGAAAGAGAGAGTCATCCTTTTAAACAACTTAACTTACACAAATACACTGTTAGAAAGCACAATTCCACAGTGTATTTGGAGGATTAGTTTAACAGGTTATTGAGTCGTTGGTGACTAACATGTACTTTAGCATGATGCTAACTCCTCTTACCTTTTCTGTTCCTCATATAAACATATCTGCTGCTTTAGCTGAAGTCTGTCCACTATTTACACGATTCACAGTGTTTAAAATGAAAAATAAAAATCCTGAAAATAAAGTGGGATTGTGCTGCATGTGTAATTGTTAATCTCTCTCTCTCTCTCTCTCTCTCTCTCTCGTGATTTTTCTCTTAATCGAGTTCATTAGCCTCTGAGTGTCTTATGAATATTAAAATTGCTTGATGATTAAACACAATGTTAATATATTAATGTCACTGTAAATACTAACATGTGTTTCTATGAATGTGTGTTTATTACAACGGGATTACACAAATATTATTTTTCTTCACTTGGAGAGAACAAAGTCGAGCCAGCTTTGACAATATTTTATTTTCCTTTCGCAAGTGTTTTTGTAAATGAAATGATATTGTAGCAACACAGAAAATATATACTTTTGCAAAGCAGACAAAATGTAAAATCAATAATAGAACCCCAGATAAACAACATAACTGAAACATATACTCGCTAAATAAACACTGCCTTTTGCAAATTGAAAGTGTGGACGGTGTGAGCAGCTTTATTTTAGTCATAATATATTCAGATAAAGAAAAAAAATACAAAAATATACATAAATATATAAACAGCATAACCAGATCATTATTATATTTTTTAAAACCTCCCTAATAGTTTGTAATAGTCAGTAGCGTCGTTTAATTTTTTCTTAATGACGTTAGTGTTGTTACCGGTTTCATTATCAGTTATTTAAGGCTCAGTAGAACATTGTTAAATTCCTTAACGGTCGGATATTGAAACGTTATTATGTCGATAACATTTCCTTATTGCCAGAGGTGGAAAGAAACAAATTACATTACTGCGGAGGTGTGTGTGAGAAGGAGAGAATGGAGTAGGAGCTCAGATGTGCTGCTCACCCCCAAAACTATACATTCGTTTACCCTTTTCTTTACTTTTACTTTACTTTACTTTATGTTTTGTATTATAATTCTGTGATGCTTAAAGAGTCCGATAAAGGTTTTGTGCTAAACATTATTCTTTTATTATTATTTTTGCCTTGGCTATCCGGCGCAAAGCGTCACACTATATTTAAACAACCACTTTGATTTCAAGCACAAGAAAGGCAACAGCTTTAATGTGTAAAGGTGTTCCTTCAATTAAATTTACTAGAGTAGATTTTTATATCTATATAATTTTAAATACAAGTTTGGGTATTTTTTGTGATTCAAAGTGGAATTTAAATAATGGTACTGAGTATTATAAACGAATATGAATATGATAATGACCACATTGTTTCTATGATGTGTTTTTTGTTGTTTTGTTTGTGATCTAAATATATTATGACTGAAATAAAACTGCTCACATCTGCGCACTTTCACTTTGCAAAAGGGAGCGTTTATTTAATGAGTTTATATTTGTGTTTTGTTGTTTTTCTTGGGTTCTATTATTATTGATGTAAAACTTCGTCTGCTTTGCAAAGGTTGGCATTTTTTATTATTCAAATAAAGCTGCATATAGCCGTGCGTTTTTATCTGCCTTTTGATCAGAACGCTGCCTTTTACAAAGTGAAAGCGTGCGCCAATGTGAGCAGATTTATTTCAGTCATAAATTCACGACCATTTAAGCCATTCGTGGTCCAATAATTATTCAATGCTGGACACAAACAGTAAAACAACATAATGATTATTATTTGAATAATAATTTAAAAAAAACAATGAAGAGCCTCATGTGGATTTATCTGACGAGTCATTTTCTCGGGACAAGATTCTTACATCGATATTAAAGATTATATTTTGTTTCTTTATTCAAGCACTTTTTGTTCTGATGCATTAACACATCTTAAAAAAACTGTAACAATTAGCACTTACATCTGAATAGAGTCGTTTACATAATTCTGGAATGTGAATAAAGCATGAAGCACAGGGGCGGGTCTCTAATGCGTGCGGAGACGAGAATCTGACATAGGTCTGTTTTTATTTTTAACAATTATTTAATAAACATTTGGGAATAAACTCTTTGGAAAAATACTGTCTAATGTTTATGTACATATTTTGTTTTGGGCTGTTACAATATCATTTTACTCATTTACAAAAACACTTGCCCAAAGATACACCTGATGTAACATTAAACAGTGTGAGAAGTGATATAGAACATTATTATCCAAAGAGGGAAACACGTGTCAGTATTTACAGTGACATTAGGCAAGGCAAGGCAAGTTTATTTGTATAGCACATTTCATACACAATGGTAATTCAAAGTGCTTTACATAAAAGAGAAGAAGATAGTTACTATATAAAAAGAAATAGAAAATAATAGCACTTAAAATTTTTAATAGCATTTAAATTTGATTTAAAATAAAAGTAAAACAGTTTGTAATGACACTTTTTAAACCAACTTAAAATTTGATTTGGAAACAGTTAATAATAATAATAATAATAATAATAATAAAGTAAATCTAAAATACAGTGCAGTCATTTCGGACATTTCACAGTGCGAATAAATAAATGCACAGTTAAACAAATGAGTTTTAGGTCTCGATTTAAATGTGACTAATGTTTTAGCACATCTGATCTGGTTCCAACTGCGCGCAGCGTAATAGCTAAAAGCTGACTCCTCTTGTTTTGTGTGAACCCTTGGTATTTCTAACTCACTCGATCCTAACGATCTGAGTGGTCTGTTAGGTTCATATTCAATGAGCATATCTGCAATGTATTTAGGTCCCAGGCCAATGAGTGATTTAAAATCTATCTTAAATGTTACAGGAAGCCAGCGTAAGGACCTGAGGACTGGTGTGATGTGATCAAATTTTCTGGTTCTAGTTAGAATCCTGGCAGTAGTGTTCTGGATGAGCTGCAGCTGTCTAATGGTCTACTTGGGAAGGCCGGTGAGGAGACCATTACAATAATCCACCCTGCTGGTGATTAAGGCATGGACAAGTTCCTTGATTGGATACAAAACATATAATTCTTGCAATGTTTTAAGATGGTAGTATGCTGATTTATTTACTGCTTTGACATGACTACTAAAAACTAAGGTCTGTCTCCAGAATCACCCCAAGATTCTTGACTTGATATTTTGTTTTTTGACCCCTGTGAAGGTATGCATTTACCATCACAGCTTCATCTTTATTTTCAAATGCAATGACCTCAGTTTTTTCCTTGTGAAATTGAAGAAAACTTTGGCACATCCACCTGTTAATTTCATCAATCCATTAGTAGTGGGAGTCTATGGGGGTGAAGTCATTTGAAGATAAGGCTAGGTAAATATGGGTATCATCAGCATAGCTGTGATAGGCAATTTGGCTCCTTCTCATTATCTGACTTAGTGGGGGCATATACAGGCTAAACAGGAGGGGTGCAAGAATTGTTACACATGTGTTATCCCCTGAAGGTTTTAATAAATATAAATACTGATGCACTGTGTTATGTGTGATTTAACTGTGTTAATTTTGTCATCACTTCTATTAACATTTAATACAAGGACTTTTGGCTGATGAACAGGTAAGGTTAGGAAACCGTTAAGGACTCCATAAATGTGCTTAAAAAACTTGATAACTGCGATTATGAATCGGTACCAAGGCATTAACGAGGCGTTAATGTCGAGAAGAAGCAGACGAATTTTTTAAATACAGTCCGATTTTCCTTTATTTGACAATAAAAACGCTGACGTCAGAACTCATACAGAACTCAAAGGAGGCCGTAATCAGCCATTACTGTCCTGTACCGAACTCTCGAGTAGTGATTTTACATCTGTCTAAATTCTGGAGTACATTCGACTCAGTGGAATGGGGGGGGATCACCCGCCCTCTCAGTTCTCTTGGTTTTAACTGGTTCTACTAGATCACTGAATATGTGTCTACAGGAAACGTAACTGCTAAATATGACTCAGACTTGGAGCAGAGACGCCTGGTTAGCTCATCATACAGCTGTGCTGCTAATACGAGCTCAAACTCCCATCATTACATTTTAACAGCTGTAGTCGCTTATTCCCCTTATGTAATGCCTTCATGACATGAAATAAAATAGACACAAACTGTACATGGAGTAACGAGAGAAAAGATTTAATCGTAACCCAGTGAACCACACCGTAACATTTCCTTTATCGGTTTGAACAAATCAACCAATAAATAAATTATTTAATACATAAATAAATTATTTCATAATAATAATAATAATAACAATAATAATAATACTCAAGATTTTCTCCTGAACATTCCACAGTGCCATAACGTTGGCGCTCAGTTAAATCTCAGCTGTATAAAGTTCCTAACAGTACTCACAGTTTCCTGGATGTCCGTTATGGAAAAACAAGTCCTGAATTTGTGTCTAACTAACTGTCAAGCATAACTTACTTACTCCCATAAACTTTGAACATGCTGGCATACATGCAGCTATATCACAGTACATTAAAACACTTTTTTAAGCTTTGTTTTCTTCATGAAAACCCAGACTTTTTTTTCTTTAACTCCGGCCCCTCCCAAACCCTAAGATTGACACTTATCTAGACCAATCACAATACAGAAGAAAGGGGGCAGTGGATACGGATGTTTTCGAGAAGTGATTGAAACAGACCAATAGTGTTGGGTTTAATGCGTTAGAGTACTCGGAATACTTTATTGATGTAACAAGTAATCTAACGCGTTAGGTCCGACATTTAAGTAATCAGTTATTTAGTTACTTTTTCATAAACGTATGCATGAGGAATCACAAAGGAAATTTCATTTTCTGCAATGGAAAGGTACTCTAACTAGTTAATTTTATCAGAAAGTAACGCTGTAATGTAAGTGATTGATTACTTTTTAAAGACAGTAATTTTGTAATGTAATTAGTTAATTTAAAACAAGTTTACATTGCGCTACATATTTTCAACACAGTAAATATGTCTGGGTGAACATCTGTGACCAGTGCATTTCAGACACTGTGAACAAACAGTACGACTGCATGGTCACCACCAGCTCCACCACCATTATTAAGTTTGCTGATGACACCACATGGTCCTATCACATCAACACCGTGGTGAAAAAGGCTCGGTAGCGTCTTTACCACCTTAGACGTTTGAGAGACTTCAGACTGCCCTCCAGGGTGCTTTGAAATTTCTACCCCTGCACCATAGAGAGCATCCTGATGGGAAACATCACAACCTGGTTTGGGAACAGCACCATGCAGAACAGACGAGCTCTACAGAGGGTGGTGCGATCAGCTGAGCACATCATCTGCAACGAGCTCCCTGACCTGCACTCGATCTGGACCAAGGCCAGGATCGTGAAGGACCTCAGCCACCTCAGCAATGGACTGTTCTCTCTATTTTTTCTGTGTAAGTTTTTTTCCCCCATAATTTTAAAATTTAAACACTTGCATGATATTCTAATTTTTTGAGATAAACTGTATTTCAAATGTCACACTTATTGTTTACATGTATATTTAAATTATTTAGCAATTTATGATACTCTTATTCTTAAACATTCCATTCACAGTACATAGATATAAGTTGCTACTATTCATAAGCCTACATGTTTTTAAATAGTTGGTGTTTTTATGTAACCCATTGCATTAAGCTGTTAAACATGACCCCCTGGTTATGTTTGCAGATCACACTTGAAGCATTTAGCTTGTAAATTTATCCCAGATTTCAGCTCATCTTTCCCATGAAAAGTCAGGTCAGGTGAGATGGCTGGCCAATCAAGCAACTAAATGGTCAGCGAAATAGTTGGTGTTAAAGTTTGACCTTGGGGGGCTTACGCTCCTTCTGGAAGGTGTAGGTAATCACCTTCTGGACAGCTTGTTAGGTCAGCAGTCTTCCCATGATCGCAGTGAAATATTCTAATATTTTGACACACTGGATTAATTATTTTCATGGACGTGTAAGCAGTAATCATTTAAATGAAAACAAAAAGTTTTACTTTTTGAATAACATAAAAATAAATTTTTGGAAATGCACTATAAGTAAATATATGCAGAGCTGTTTGTTTTACAGTTGAAGGAGTCCTTTGCTGTAAAATGTTTAAGAACCTCTGTTTTAACTGCTGAACATATGGGATTAATGTATTCATAAAGATTATGGAATATGTTGCATGCAGCATGCTTTAGTTAGCAGAAAAACATTAATGATGCTTAAATCACATACTGTTTATAAGCCTGTAGCCTCACACAGAGTAAAATAACATCAACAACATGATTCTATTCAATGTCATTTGCAGCAATGCTTTACATGCACTTTAACTGTTTTGCTAAATAATAAGCAAACTGGAAATAAATATTCAACTATAAATTACATTAAAGACTTTATTTACAGATTAATAAAATACATGAATGTATTGGTGGTGCAAGAAGGCAGAGCATCAAGGGTTCGTCCTCTTCATGATAATCTACAACAGGGGAGAAATGAAGACATGTTAATATGAGTATCTAGTAAAAAGACTTCCTGAAATTTTTATAAAATGCAAGCTTTTAGTAATGCTGTGTACAATTACAGTGGAACCACGGATTAAGAGCATAATTCGTTCCGGAAGTGGGCTCGTAGTCCAAAACACTCGTAAACCAAATTTTGTTTTCCCCTAAGAAATAATGGAAACTTAAATTATTTGTTCTACAGCCCCCCAAAAATAAATACATAAAAATAATTAATACAAAATATAAAGTAAAAATAAAACAAATTAACCTGCTCCTTACCTTTCAAAAAATAAATCCTGACAGATAAGTGGGTGTGTGTGTGTGCACGTGTGTGTGTGTGTGTGAGGCTAGAATAAGTGGAGACTCTTGCTTTTAGCCCCTCCTGTCCTGGTATAGGATAAAAGAGTAAAAGTGAGGAGTAGCATGCAACCTGGTCTCTGTGTGTCTTTGTACTAAAGTTAATCCACTAAACATCACATGGTGTCAAAAGAAAACTATGGATCAGTTAAAACCTCCTAACAGTTTATATTTTGAAGGAAATCTGGCGGAAAACTGGCGACTGTTAATTCAAAAGTTTAATCTGTATCTTATTGCAACTGGCATTGCAGAAAAGAGTGACAAGGTAAAATGTGAGACATTTCTTCACGTGGCGGGCGATGAGTCCATAAAGGTATTTAATACCATGGACTTTGATGATGATGTGGATGATTTTGAAGTGCTCAAAGAGAAGTTTAGAGAATACTGTGAGCCAAGAAAGAATATTACATATCTGAGGCATATGTTTTTCACGAGAGCACAGGGACCGAACGAAACCATCAATGCATACGTGACTGACTTAAAAAATAAGGCACAAGATTGTGAGTTTGGAAGATTAAATGATGACTCGATTAAAGATCGCATTGTCTGTGGTGTTAACAATGACACTGTGAGAGCTAGACTTCTCAGAGAAACAGATCTGAACCTAGCAAAGGCTGTGGATATTCGTCGTGCAAACGAAATAACACAAAGCCACTTGAAAGTGCTGCACGAAGAAGCAGAAGTGGCAGTGAACAAAATCACAAAGACGGCCAGACAAGTGAATATCAAGCACACAAGGAAAGAGAAAGATGAGTGCACAAGATGTGGGTATGTACATGAGCCAAGGAAGTGTCCGGCATATGGGAAAATTTGTAATGAGTGCTCGAGGAAGAATCATTTTAGCCGCATCTGCAGAACTCCACAGAAAAAGGACAAACAAGATTTGAGAAAAAAAGTACATGAGATAGAACAACAAGATGCTGAATTATTTATTGGTACCATTGAAATTGAACAAAGTGAGGAAAAAGCTAGAAAATGGCTTCCACAAATGTATACAGTCTCTACAATGGAAAGTGAAACCAAGAAATGGACACAAGAATTCAGCATAAACAATAGTCTACTTACCTTTAAGCTAGATACAGGAGCAGAGTGCAACGTGTTGTCATTTAAAGATTTTGAGAAAACTTCTAACAAGACAACAACTTTAAAGAAGTCAAACTGCACTTTAGTATATTAGTAAATAAATAGTAAATATTCTGGCCACACGATGGAGACAAAGGGTAAAGTATGGCTTAAGTGTGGATACAAAGACACTGAGTTTGATCTGGAATTTCAAATTGTAGAAAAAGATTTACCAGCAATTCTGGGAAGAGAAGCATGCTCAAAACTTGGATTGATTAAAAGAGTGTACAAAGTAGAAAACAAAAATCAAACTGACATTCTGAGTGAATATCAAGACGTGTTTACTGGTTTAGGATGTGTACCAGGACTGCATCACATACAGATAAACCCAGATGTTGCTCTAGTCATTCATGCACCACGAAAAGTACCCATAGCTCTAAAAGAGAAGGTCAAAATGGAACGGAAACGAATGGAAGATCTTGGAGTTATTGTGAAGCAAACTGAGCCTACTGATTGGGTCGATAGTATGGTTACAGTATTGAGCCAGAGAAACTCAGGATCTGCATCGATCCACAAGATCTTAACAAAACCATCAAGAGAGAACATTATCCGTTGCGTACAATTTAAGAAATTGTAGCGGAGATGCCAAATGCTAAAGTATTCTCAGTACTTGATGCCAATCATGGATTTTGGCAAGTATAGTTGGATGAGGTGAGCTCTAAACGATGTACATTCAACACTCCTTTTGGAAGATACCGGTTTTTGAGACTTCCATTTGGCATTGTGTCAGCTTCAGAAGTATTTCAAAAGTGCATTGCACAAAGACTGGAAGGCTTATAGGGAGTCTTGAACATAGTGGGGCCTGGGGTAGCTCAGTGGTTAAGGCATTGGACTACGGTTCGGAAGATCCCAGGTTCAAACCCCACAACCACCAAGTTGCCACTGTTGGGCCCTTTAACCCTCAACTGCTCAGATGTGTAATGAGATAAAAATTGTAAGTCTGGATAAGAGCGTCTGCCAAATGCCTAAATGTAAATGTAGTGTACTGATGAGGTTCTTAGGACTGCTTCAATATCTGTCCAAGTTCATTCCAAACATAAGTGCGCCATTCATTCCAAACATAAGTGCGCCATTGTGGAAGGAGATGTAGCATGGCATGACTCTGGGAGTCAGAACAACAGAAAAGCTTTGAAAGACTGAAGTCACTTGTGAGTATGTAAGTATTTTGATGTCAACAAAGAGATAATGCTGTCATGGACGCAAGCGCTGAAGGTCTTGGAGCAGTATTACTGCGAGAAGGACATCTGGTAGCACTCGGCTCAAGGTCTCTTACTGAGTGTCAGAAAAGATACGCCCAAATAGAAAAAGAACTCTTAGCAATTGTCTATGGCTGCGAGAAGTTCCATCAGTATGTCTATGGAAAAACAGTACAAGTGGAGACAGATTATAAGCCCTTGGAGACCGTTTTCAAAAAATCTTTCCAAAAAGCTCCTCCGAGACTGCAAAGAATGCTGATGAGATTACAGCTGTATGATATACGGGTCAGTTACAAGCCTGGAAAGGAATTGTACATAGCAGATACCCTGAGTCGAGCGTACTTAAAAGAACAAGTGGAACCACTACTGGAAGATGAGTTACAAGTTCATACACTGTCAGTGTGTTTGCCAATCTCCAAAGAAAAGCAGGAAACATTCAGAACAGCAACAATACAAGATGCAGAGCTGCAACAAGTCGTGAATGTAGTTCAGTCAGGGTGGCCTGATGACATAAGAAAAGTTCCAGCAGACATAAGAAAGTACTGGACTTCCAGAGAAGAACTTACCTGTTCTGATGGATTACTCTTCAAGAATTGGAGAATCGTAGTTCCACAAAGCTTGAGAGCAGACATGCTTCAAAGAATTCATGAGTCACATCTTGGTATTGTCAAATGCAAAGTAAGGGCAAGAGATGTGATGTTTTTAGCCCGGCATGGCAAAGCAAATTGAGGATGTCGTGTTGAAGTGTGCTATCTGTAATACTTTCAGACGGAGTAACACCTAAGAGCCACTCATCTGTCATGACATTCCAGACAGAGCATGGGCGAAAGTCGGTGTTGACTTGTTCCACGTCAACCAAGATGAATACTTGATGTGTGTGGATTACTTTTCAAAGTTTCCGGAGATTGCTTAACTCATACAAACAACGAGCAAACATGTGGTGACAGCTCTTAAGTCAATCAATTTTCAAATGCCGAATTCAGAGCATTTACAGAAAGCTGGGAGTTTGGACATACCACGTCTAGTCCTGGATTTTCTCAGGCAAATAAACAAAGTAAAGGGCAATCCAGACAGTCAAGAACCTGTTAAAGAAAGCACAAGAGAGCCAGAGAAATCCTTATATTGCATTATTGGAGTACAAAAATGCACCTATGGATGGTGTGAAACCGTCTCCTGCACAGATGCTTATGGGACAAAGATTGAAAACAAAATTGCCTACATCAACAAAGCTGTTGAGACCACAACTGTACAGAAACGTACATAAAGACATTAAGGACAGACAGCTTAAACAGAAAAGTTACTTTGACTGTGGAGCAAAACAGTTACCACCTATTGCAAGTGGAGAAAACGTGAGGGTGAAAGTCAAGAACAACTTGCAACCAGCAATTGTGTTAAGGTCGCATGAAAAACCAAGATCTTTTGTGATTCAAAGGCCTGACGGAAACATCTTCAGAAGAAATTGGAGAGACTTGCTGAAAACCAGAGAAGTGACATTTTCGAAACCAAGCTCTATCGAGTTGGATGAGTGTTCTTCAGACAACAGCGAGTTTGCAGAGAGTAATACTTCTGGGCAATCACCTGCACTGTCACCAGTGAAAAGACCTGTGACACCAGTTAAGGACATAGAAGATCAGGTCAAAAGGTCAAGATGGGGAAGACTGATTAAACCACCAAAGCTCTATTCTCCATAAAGACATTAAAGAGGAAAAAAAAAAAAAAAAAAAAAAAAGGATGTTTATAGTTAATACAGGTGTAGGTTGGGACATCAAGAGTAAGTTAAGTTATAGTGGGTAATTGAGAAAATAATTATAATAGTAAATGTGTAGTTGTTATTCTGTAAGGGAATTTAGTTCTTCAAAGGGGAGATGTGATGTATGAGAGTTGTATTATTATTCCTTACCTAAAGGTTGTGCTCTCCTTGTTAAGATATGCTGGCATACCCGGTAAGAGAGATGTATAGGATAAGAGAGTAAAAGTGAGCAGTAGCATGCAACCTGGTCTCCGTGTGTCTTTGTACTAAAGGTAATCCACTAAAGTTCACAAAATATAACAAACAAAAACGCAGCAGGTCAGTGATGATGAACCAGTGCCTGCTGATGATGACCAACACCTCTCCCCTTCTTTACCAGAGCCAAGGGAAAAGAATCACCATCAATCTGAACAGGTAAGCTGGAATAAAATCAGTAGCAGCATTAACTCGTACTAACTCGTATTAACTTGTGCTAGTTATTATTATGTTAGTCAATTTTAATTCAACATAATGTTTCTCATGATTATTTTTTTATTAATATTGACTACCAAAATAATTAAAATAAGTAACTAGTTTACTAGCGTGAGCTAATGCTGCTACTGATTTTATTTCAGCTTACCTGTTCAGTTTTATTGCCATTCTTTTTAAAATATTGTCTTCATAGATTTATATGTTGTTTCTCTTGATTTAATAATATGCCCCAATATATGTTCAGTGATACTTCAAATAATATGTTTAATAAGCATTGATTTCTGTATTGTGTTACATTTTTATACTTGTAACTGGTTTTAAAAATGTATCTCTACATTATCGAGCCAATGTATTATGATGTGGGCTGCTGTGGGCCAGAAAGTCCAGGGCCACTTTTTGGTCCCAGTCCGCCCCTGCATGTCACTGTGTGTTTTAGTAATAATACTGAATGCTGGAGTATAATCACAAATCCATAAGACAATAATATACAGTTGTGTAAAAAAGTGTTTGCCCCCTTACTGATTTCTTACTAAGCATGTTTTCACACTTTAAAGTTTCAGATCATCAGACAAATCTAAATATCAGTCAAAGATAACACAAGTAAACACGTCATGTAGTTTTTAAATAAATTAAATTTTTTATTATTAAGGAAAAAATAAATCCAAAACTACATAGCGCTGTGTGAAAAAGTGTGCGGATCGTTTGATTCACCTACAGCTTTTGGTTGGGGTAGAAGCAGACCGTGGATTTATAAACGTGTATTCATATCGACTGCATCCTCGAAAATCTGCCAATCGTTTGATCTTCAATTAACGCCTAGTCAGTCTCCCTGGTCCATTTGTGAATGTCTCTGAGAACTGGTTTACCTTGTTTTAGCTTTTGTCTGTATCCTGGTAACAACAGAATTGAGCAGTGGTCTGATTCCCCAAAAGCGTGCTGGGGAATTACACCGCTCGCTGTTTAAAAAGACAATTATTTAAAATCCGAATTCGCTGCCGGTCTCAGTTGTAGGAGTGACTATATTGAAAGTGAGAAAGTGCAGGTCAAATGAAACAGAATAAAAATAAAAGACATAAGCAAAAGTTTACTGAGTTGTATCAGGGCTCTCGTCAGTGCTGCCATCCTGCGGCACAACAGGAAGTTCTCGGAATGTGACAAACATGCAAAAATATAAGAAATCAGTAAGGGGGCCAACCTTTTTTTACACAACTGTAAATGAAGAGAGAGTAAGAACAGAGTCTGGCAGTGATGTGTGTTATATGTTACATGTTTGTTGTGACATTATCTCCTTTTTTCCTTTCTATTTGATTCCTGAATTAAAATCTAATACATGTAATGAGTTTATAAAATATCAGTCTTAATCATTAGTGTGAAGTCAAGTTATTTTCTTACCCATGCTGAAGGTCCTGTGTAAAACAACAGAAAGAAATGTAATGTTAGATAAAATATAATAAGAAACAAAAATTTATTTACAGTCAGAAGATCTGCTACACAATCTTCACTCTGTGCTTTTAGTACAAAGATAATCAGGTTGAATTTTTATAATTTGCATAAATGGATAAATTATATATATATATATATATATATATATATATATATATATATATTTATTTATTTATTCACTAGAGCAGTGGTTCTCAAACATTTTCTGTCATTCCCCACTTAAGGGGATGGGCGAATTTTCAAGCCCCACTTGTCAACAAAATGATAACGAAAACGGCCAAGTGTACTATTTATTGAAATATCAATTTCTAAACCAATAAGATCAAATAACGCCAAGTTCAAAACAAATAAAATACATGTGCAATTGTTATAACAGGCTTACTTCGTCACTTATCTAGAGCTTTCTTTCAAAGAAGTTGAGTGGCTTATTAACGTGACTGGGGTGTGTTGTCTCTAAGTGTCTTCCTAATTTGTTGGGTCTCATGCTGTCTGCTGCCAGCGGTTTAAGACACAAAACACACACGGGTCTCTCCTCTGCCCCCACCATCCCCACCATGAATCCAAGTGCAACATAGGCCTCATCATGTTTTTCTTTCGGCTAAATTACCTGCTTTTTTAAGGTCCATGTAACAAATGTATCCATTGACGTTATTATCTTTACTAGTACGCTACTGACCTGGTGTTATGCTCTAAAATGCCCCCCCGTCCCCCATTAAACTTTTTCAAATAATATATTAGAACATTAATTCATAGGTTTGTGGTGTACAAATTACAAAATATAACCAACGAATTTAATTATAAAATAAGCAATATAAAAAAAATTTGTATAGGGGGAAAAAATATATAAATTATATATTTTTTTCATATACAACATGTATATTTTTATATTGCTTATTTTATAATAAAAATCGTTTCCTGTAATTTTTCACCCACAAACAATATTTATTTAGTGTTATTTGTGATAAGTAATTTGTTATTTGTACATTGACAAACCCCTACAAAATAAATGTGCCATAAAATAATCATTTTTGGGGATTTGTATTAATCGTCTCGACGGCTGTCACGTGCCTAGGGTTAATAATATATTTGATAATAATAAGCCTTTGAATGCATGTCCTAATATAATATTTGATAGCGATTACGTGTGTATGTGTTGGGGGAGGGGGGGATGGGTTTGGGCAATCCGTGGCAGGGGGGCACTTTAGCGCATAACACCTGTTTGTGTCCGCGGTAAAGTTAGTTTGATATTCGCATCTCCGAATTCAATAGCTGCGTAAATAAACCCGCGAATAAGATACCCAGATATATTTCCTCTCTACATTATCTTTAAGCTCCATCCGCCTTAAATTATACATGTTTAAAAGCATAAACACCATTATTCTCTACGGCACAACAAATGATTTAGGGATCATCGCAAAATGCCGCACACCAACAAAAAGCGTAGAACGATATTGATCTTCCCTTCTGTTCAGCGCCTGAAGGACCAAAAAGTAACTTTGTTGCCAAACTGAAAACTAGAAATGCCGGACTAGTACTGCCTGATAAAATAGTAATGTTTAACAAAAATACAGAAACAGCATACACATTGGAATAAATGAAATGACATATATAATACCGAATGTTTCCTTATATATTCTTCCTCTGCAATTAACATGCCGACGTTAAACCGTTATTGTTGAACTATGGTTCCACTTTTTCTCTGATGTTATTTTAATTTACTTGTATTAATGATCCATTTCTTTGCGTGTGATTGTTTAGTTTCTAGTGTCCGATCTTTGTCAATAAAGAAAAGCATGAATTAGAATAGGTACTTTCCTATTATTTTCCACTAATTCCCTCCCGTTCATTGCGCCCCACCTGTCATGTCTGTATTCCCCACTAGTGGTGCGCCAGACACTTTGAGAACCACTGCACTAGTGTGTGTGTAACTTGTAAACACACCTTCAGCTTTTTATCTCTCAGTATCAGTTTGTAGGTCAGATTTGTGTGTGTGTAGAACACTAATGACAAACTAGACGACAGCATGATGAATGTTCTGCCAGCGATCACAGTCTGTTGTGTTCACTACAGAATGCTCATGATGCTTATACATCTATGTGCTATTACACTCTGAACACACAGCACATCAGGGCATTAACTTTTTTGCTCACTAACCAATGTGGCTAGTTGATTTCCGGAGTCACTAGCCATTCAGCCTTTTTACTAGCCACAATTTTGTTACCAGAAAATCAGTTTTTTTCTTTACCATGATACATTAATGTTTGTCATATCTAGATTTACTTATAAATGACAGCATACACTGAATCACTATAGTAGTAGTCAAGTATTCAGTACTGTTAAGATATCTCCCAATATAAAAACATGCAAACATGAACAGTATATTTTGCTTATTAACCCTAAATTCAAGCCTCTTACTGCAGGAAATTGAAAAATAACAGATTCAGTACAACTGAACTCATTCTGATATTAAAAATACAGCAACTCAGAACATTTATCATTTTAGTGTGTTGTGTACTATTATCAGGTATTATTATTCAATATGTATTATATCAGAATTCTGAGTTAGGACAATGGACTCTGGTCTAACTTGTGTTGACTCTTTATAGTGTAAGGTAATTCAATCAATTGATGAATTTTCTATCATTCAACATGAAACCTAAATAGATTTTAATAGTGATTACTTTTTAATATATAATCAGTAAATAACCTATGAGAAAGGGGCAAACATTCTCATCCTGTTGAGAAGCAATAGCCCTTAAAGGAAATAATGCACACACACCAAACAGGAAGTAAAAATGTGTGTGTGTGTGCATCATTTCCTTTAAGGGCTATTGCTTCTCAACAGGATGAGAATGTTTGCCCCTTTCTCATAGGTTATTTACTGATGCATAACCTGAACATGCATGTGTGAACATGTGTAGAGAGAGGTATTAAATGTTCTCATTACATGCATGCGCGTCTTATGCGCGTAATATTACGTTGCAATGCGTTTATTATATCGGATGACTTTAGAGAAAACTACAACATCATTTGTCATACCAAAGAATAAACTACCCGCCAAAGTGGCTAGTAAGACTAAAGTTATTACCCGCCACAGCTGAATTTTACCCGCATTTGGCGGGTGGGTGGGTGCCAATGTCAAGCCCTACAGCACAGTCCAATCTATTTCATCTGCACAATAAATATTGGGGACAGGGGTAGCTCAGTGGTTAGAGCATTGGACTACGGTTCGGAAGATCCCAGGTTCAAACCCCACAACCACCAAGTTGCCACTGGTGGGCCCTTGAGCAAGGCCCTTAACCCTCATCAGATGTGTAATGAGATAAAAAAAAAAATGTAAGTCGCTCTGGATAAGAGCGTCTGCTAAATGTAAATGTAAATATTGTGGCGTGGGCGTGGGTTTTGATTGGTAACCATCATGCTTTGCAGGAGGGGTTGTTAGGTGTTCAACCTGTTGGGGAAAGGTGTTTGGGTTAGTGGTTTCGGCCAGGGTGTGTGTGGGTTAGATTTTAGTTTTAGGGAGGTTGGATGTGCTGTTATTGTGATTTCGTGCTATTACAAAATAAATTACTCCCAGCCATTTGCATTGGGCAGCAAAGAAGCTCACTCGTCTCTCCAAGTGCCCTCTTAGGGGTGAAAAACGCTACAATATATTATTCATGCAGCATCAACACATCACTACCAGAGAAAAGACTTTATATTCACCTGGTCGTGGTCTCTGTGAAAGTAAATAGAGAGTGAAGATTTAATGCATGATTACAAATGTGAATTGTTCCATGTAAAAATAACTGTTACTCTGGTAAAAACAAAGTGGAAAACTAGACAACAATCAGTCATCACACACAGTAAATCTGTATAATGTAGCATTGTGCTAATATACTGCTAGTTCCCCTTAAGGAACAGAAATATCTTGTGATTTATTGGAAAATACTATTTTCATAATATTGGCATGTACAAACTTATAATAAAAAATGTTTTTATTTTTGTTTAATTTAAGGCATAAGAATTATGCATCAGTGTTTGCTGACAATATTGTGCATTTTTTTTTCAATTTCCAAAATAATTTTGTTAACATCTTTTCAATTAAAAATCACCCCTTTTTCTCTTAATCGAGTTCATTAGCCTCTGAGTGTCTTATGAATATTAAAATTGCTTGATGATTAAACACAATGTTAATATATTAATGTCACTGTAAATACTAACATGTGTTTCTATAAATGTGTGTTTATTACAACGGGATTACACAAATATTTTTCTTCACTTGGAGAGAACAAAGTCGAGCCAGCTTTGACAATATTTTATTTTCCTTTCGCAAGTGTTTTTGTAAATGAAATGATATTGTAGCAACACAGAAAATATATACTTTTGCAAAGCAGACAAAATGTAAAATCAATAATAGAACCCCAGATAAACAACATAACTGAAATATATACTCGCTAAATAAACACTGCCTTTTGCAAAGTGAAAGTGTGGACGGTGTGAGCAGCTTTATTTTAGTCATAATATATTCAGATCACAAAACATACAAAAATATACATAAATATATAAACAGCATAACGAGATTATTATATTTTTAAAAACCTCCGTAATAGTTTGTAATAGTCAGTAGCGTCGTTTAATTTTTTTCTTAATGACGTTAGTGTTGTTACCGGTTTCATTATCAGTTATTTAAGGCTCAGTAGAACATTGTTAAATTCCTTAACGGCCGGATATTGAAACGTTATTATATCGATAACATTTCCTTATTGCCAGAGGTGGAAAGAAACAAATTACATTACTGCGGAGGTGTGTGTGAGAAGGAGAGAATGGAGTAGGAGCTCAGATGTGCTGCTCACCCCCAAAACAATATATTCTTTTACCCTTTTCTTTACTTTTACTTTAATTTATGTTTTGTATTATAATTCTGTGATGCTTAAAGAGGCCGATAAAGGTTTTGTGCCAAACATTATTCTCGGCTCTGAGATATTTTTTCCCTTGGCCAACAAAGCGTCACACTATATTTAAGCGACCACTTTGATTTCAAGCACAAGAAAGGCAACAGCTTTAATGTGTAAAGGTGTTCCTTTAATTAAGTTTGAGATTTATATCCGCTTTTAGAATCCCTCCATCCCACCCCGCTTTTAAAAAAGGAACTCTAACTTTTACTCTGAGTAAATTTTAAATGAGCTACTTTTTAGTTTACTAGAGTAGATTTTTATAAGGGTAACTATACTTGTACTTCAGTAAAATTAAGAATAACAGTACTTAAACTGAGTACAAAAGTTTATTACTCTTTACACCTCTGCTTATTGCTCGTGTCAAAATGTGATGTAGAGCCGTTTTCATATTCTTACGAATTTGTTGACATCAATTTTAAATACAAGTTTGGTTATTTTTTTCAAGCATAGCGACCCCAGCTCGAGCCGGTAACATGAAAATGACTCTACAGCGCATTTTGACGCGAGCAACACGAGCAATAAGGATGTGTTATAGACTTGATAATGTTTCAATCGCCGGCTGTTAAAGAATTTAACAATGTTCTACTGAGCCCTAAATAACTGCTAATGAAACTGTACCGTCACTATCGACAGTGATTCAAAGTGAAATTTAAATAATGGTACTGACTATTATAAACGAATATGAATATGATAATGACCACATTGTTTCTAGGATGTGTTTTTTCTTGTTTTTTTTGTGATCTAAATATATTATGACTGAAATAAAGCTGCTCACATCTGCGCACTTTCACTTTGCAAAAGGGAGCGTTTATTTAATGAGTTTATATTTGTGTTTTGTTGTTTTTCCTGGGGTTCTATTATTATTGATGTAAAATTTCGTCTGCTTTGCAAAGGTTGGCATTTTTTATTATTCAAATAAAGCTGCATATAGCCGTGCGTTTTTATCTGCCTTTTGATCAAAACGCTGCCTTTTACAAAGTGAAAGCGTGCGCCAATGTGAACAGATTTATTTCAGTCATAAATTCACGACCATTTAAGCCATTCGTGGTCCAATAATTATTCAATGCTTTACACAAACAGTAAAAAAAAACAATGATTATTATTTGAATAATAATAAAATAAAAAATAAAAAAACAATGAAGAGCTTCATGTGGATTTATCTGACGAGTCATTTTCTCAGGACAAGATTCTTACATCGATATTAAAGATTATATTTTGTTTCTTTATTCAAGCACTTTTTGTTCTGATGCATTAACACATCTTAGAAAAACTAACAATTAGCACTTACATCTGAATAGAGTCGTTTACATAAATCTTGTATGTGAATAAAGCATTAAGCACAGGGGCGGGTCTCTAATGCGTGCGGAGACGAGAATCTGACATAGGTCTGTTTTTATTTTTAACAATAATTTAATAAACATTTGGGAATAAACTCTTTGGAAAAATACTGTCTAATGTTTATGTACATATTTTGTTTTGGGCTGTTACAATATCATTTCATTTATTTACAAAAACACTTGCACAAAGATACACCTGATGTAACATTAAACAGTGTGAGAAGTGATATAGAACATTATTATCCAAAGAGGGAAACACGTGTCAGTATTTACAGTGACATTAGGCAAGGCAAGGCAAGTTTATTTGTATAGCACATTTCATACACAATGGTACTTCAAAGTGCTTTACATAAAAGAGAAGAAGATAGTTATAAAAAGAAATAGAAAATAATAGCATTTAAATTTAATTTAAAATAAAAGTAAAACAGTTCGTAATGACACTTTTTAAACTAACTCTAGACTAAATTCTAGAGTACATTCGACTCAGTGGAATGGGGGGGATCGCCCGCCCTCTCAGTTCTCTTGGTTTTAACTGGTTCTACTAGATCACTGAATATGTGTCTACAGGAAACGTAACTGCTAAATATGACTCAGACTTGGAGCAGAGACGCCTGGTTAGCTTATCATACAGCTGTGCTGCTAATACGAGCTCAAACTCCCATCATTACATTTTAACAGCTGTAGTCGCTTATTCGCTTATGTAATGCCTTCGTGACATGAAATAAAATGGAGAACTTCCCTTCAACTCATTCATGTCACCTAAAAGATAAACCTGTTTCTCCATCACCTGTTCAACTCTGATGATTCAATAAGGACATCTCCTTGTTTCACCTTTATGTTTCTCTCTCACATATCCAAACCGATCATGACTAGCAGCTTTTATGGCTGTGGCTCCAGCAAACAGCTGATAAACCGATCAGCTGATCAACAGGAGAAGGAGGGGAGAGAATGAGAGAAGCCGAGGCAGCTGCGCAGCGTAAAGACACAGGATAACTCCAGCTTTGTGTGTTTTGTTTTTTCATTCTAGCTGAAATACAGGACAAATCGCGTTCCTTTTCACCTCAATACGTAACGCGTAATATTTTCTCTGATTACGTTTTTTTACGTTTGGCACCCCATACTAACTAACCTTATCAATAATTCACTCTCAGTAACATCATAGCACCAGCATAGAAACTCTGTCATCATGCTAACCAGTACACAGTAGGAGTTATTGTAACGGACTTTAAAAAGTTAAAAAGCTACCTCAAGTTCAGTTCTTCCACTCTCTCCTCCTCCTCCCGCCCCTTTCACTCTTCAACCTGCGGCTGCTGGCCTCCATTACTTGCTAATTTTACTGAAGTGGAAGCTCCACTATAGCCACCAAACAACTGTGATATTTTAGCACATTTGGCAGCATCTGCATGAAGGGCTAGTTTCTTTTTGGCGCGAATGTTTCGGCTCCTCCTGCTGCTTTGCGTTTTTTGTTCTCCATTTTTGTTCAGCAAAAATGTGATTATATGTGAATATGTGATTGCTGAGCCGTTGCAAGGGGGAGGGTGCATCTGACCTCCTTGGCTGTAATTGGTCCAGCCCAGAGTCGATCTTGACCAATGGCCAATCCGCCAGCGTTAATAGTTTATAACGTTACAAAAAAAAAAAAAAAAATTCGCGGCCGGCCCACAAAAGACGAAAATCACCAAATGCCCTGTGTGCCCTATGGCCAGTCCAGCCATGCTTGTGGTTGTACAGCGAAACTGAAGTAAAGCGCAAAGATAAATGTGTAGTACACAATTGTGCCTGTCATTTTGTTTATGTGAATGACACTTTACACATTTGTCACTATTAATCTGCAACTTCGAATTCAAAACACAGGTGTTCTGAGTATTGTCTATGTGTGCAAATCGATAGATGCAGCTTTTCACATCAGAGCTGCGAGTATAAATTTTAACTTAATATAAATTTAAAAAGTTTTCACATTAAAATTTGCAAGCTCTCTACTATTTTACCTTCATAGAGGTGTGCCATAGTGGAGAGCGTGAGTCTGAGCAGTGAGATCCGTCAGACTAGCGTCAATGACGAGACGTGAGGATAAGCCATAGTCAAGTGAGCGTGGGTCTGAGCCGTGTAATCCGTCAGCGTGGTGTCAGTGCCGAGTCGTGAAGCTGGGCCGTAGTCGGGAAACAAAAGCGAGAGTTTGAAGCCGTTAAATCCAAGAGTAGTAACAAATCTAAATCGCGAGACGAAAAGGAAGATCGAGAGAAAACCGCGAGAAAACTTCGGCGAAACAACACACAATAGGTGCGTTCGAGCTCATGCTGCGCTGTGCAGTTCGATCGGCGAGATTAGCCGGAAGCAGTCGGGGAGGAGCTGAAAACGGAGCCGTCAAGTCGGACACGTTGGGGATCTCGTTGCCTCCTCAAACATGGCAGATCACGTGGCGTTTGCCTACTTTATTGCAGATGAACTGGAAGCTATAGAAATACCTTTTTTTTTTGCAAGAAATGCAGCAGGATGAACAACGACGGTAAGTTTATAAACAATATATGTGCATGTGTAAATCATTTCATTTTAAAGTTACTGAACAAATACTGTTTTACAAATCAAGCTCATATATAATCAAATTATGTTTTAAGACAGTTAATATAATTTAGTCTGTAAGACTTACTAGTAAAATTGTATGAAAGTGCAACAAATGCAAGGCAAGAGCTCTGAAGTGTCACCTCAAAGTGCATTTTGAAATTGTAACTGAAAATAAGAGGCAATTTATAACATTGGAAAGATGACAATAAAAGTACATAGACATTTGCTTGAAACAGAATAAGCTTTATTTGCCATGTTTTCAAGAAGGTTTTAGTAACTATATAATTTGCTCTTGTTGTCTTCCAATTTTCCTTAGCTCCTCCACAACAGTTCCCAAACTGGTCAACATCTTTTTTTTCAAAAGATCGTCTGCGCCTCTCTTTTAGTTGACGCCATCTCTTCAGGTCCAGCCTTACAAGAGACTCAAGCACAGCTGTTCTTCGTTCTGCATGCGCTTCATATGCCTCAAAAAATTGTGAGGATCTCTGCCTCCTGGACATGCTTGTACTGGCAGAGGTCCCCGGCTGCTCGTCTACAGAAGCACCTACTGCCTGAGCTTGAGGAAGAGAGATTGATGGACGCGTTTTGAGAAGGTGGATCTTCCACACATAGAGGAGTAGAGCAGATAGTTCCAGGTGGTGCAGTTCCTATTCCAGAGGACCCAAATAGCTCATCCATTTGCTGCAGAAAAAGCACAATGTGATACGAAAGTGACTTTGTAATAAGATGCAAAATGATCTTATACAGTGCAGTCTTAGACTTACTGTGTAGTACTCCCAGGTTTGCTTTCCCTCCCCAGTTGCACGGCGGCGATCCTTAACTCTTTTGTAAGTAGTTAACATGTTGGTTAATTTTTTTTTTTTTTTTCACTTGACAAGGTGTATCCTTTTTGTGAAAAAGTAGTTTGTAGCTTTTTATAAAAAGCAGTTTTGTTGCGGAAGTAGAGTTGCTGATAAGTTTTTGTAAGGTCCAAAAGTAGCAACGTCATTTTGTGTGTGATTTCTGAAAAAAAGTTTTTTACCACTGCAAACACATGCATCTTTTTTCCAGTCTTAGGTGCCATACCTTGTGATTCAGGGCGGTCTATCTGGACGGAGGATGGGTTTCTGGCTCCTGAAGGATTACCACCCACTGCATCGGTTTTTAGGGTGGTAGTCGGTAGGTCCTGGCTAATAGGTGTCTGTTGCACAGGGCACTGGCTGGTTGATGGTTTCACAAAACTGAGATTTAGGGGTACAGGTGACTCAGTGGAGGTAGAGGGACATAGAGAAGGAGGTGGGGGAACACTGCAGCACAAGCTAGATCGCTGATACTGTAGGAGCTATTTAGAGAGAAAGCTGAAAATTTAGTTGTCACTTATGTGTCCAGTATGTGTTTGTTCATCACAAGTGTTTACCTTGTTTTGTGTCAACGGCTGTAACTTTTGCCATGACATCAGAGAGGAACATCTGGGGAAATGCTCAAAACTATCACACAGTCCTCTCTCTGGAACTTTCTTGAAGGTCTCCATTGACTATGCTATTCTAAACTTGTTTTGTGATTTGTTTTTATTTTTGTCTTTGCATTTAAGAATTTATAGCCATTAGAATGTTGCCTGTTGTTAAGATACCTGTACTGTACCACTGCTGTTGTTTTGTTGAAAAATTTAATAAAAATCACACAAATCATTGTTAACTTGTATTTATTCCAGTTCTTCCATTTACTTACCAGTTTTCATTCTTTCTGCAATTTTCTTTGGAAACCTTAAACGTAAAGGTTCTTCCTTTGCTGTCCTTCACATTCATTGTTATATTATTCATTTTGTTTTTTCTTGCACTTGGTAATGCATGGTCTTTATATATGCGAAATGAGAGACCATGGGACTATACTCAAGGTGTGTGAAGCTACCGAGAAAAATCATAGATGCACAAGCACAATGTATTTGTCTTTATTATAATTTATACCAGTGTATAAAAGTGATCTAAATGTTGTATTTTTCACTGGACAATGCACACTAGCACAATGCAACACATGCAAGTGAAGCAGCAACTACAGATTTCAGCATCATTCAATGTTGACCACATTACATTAAAATCTCTGTGACATTTTAGTTATTCCATTAAAAATATTACTTAAATATGCAGCTGAATACTATAAGTGGTCTGTATGAAAAAAGTACAATAAACTTATGCACAAATCCAACATAAAGAATTTAAAGGAAATAATTCACGAAATGGCATGCAAATTGATTTATTATGCAATTATATGGATTAAGGCACGAAAGACTCGTGATCATCGTCATGTGGTGAATGTGGCCAATCATGAGAAGCTGTGACGTCATCACAGCCTGGCGCAGTCGCTCCTGAAATGCTGCGCTGGCTGAGCAAGCCGGCTGTACTCGAAACGCTCTCGCGTTACTTTGATGCCACACGTGAACGTCACGTGGCGTCGGCGCCGGTTCAAGTCGGACAAAATTTCTAACCGGCATGCACTACTTCAAGTCAGCCGGCGATCGGTCTGTGCTGCGCCGCATGAAGTCGAACGCACCTAATAATTCAGCAGCGAGACAGCGCGCTGCGCTTCCTTATAAGATGGATGAAATCAGCGCCAGATGAGAAACCGGTGTGCCGACGGGGCGGTCCGGGAGGGGCGATGACCGCGTGGGAAAGCATGACCACGTGATGAGAGCCTGACAGCGTGGGAAAGGAAATATCAAATGAATGACGCGGTCTTTGATCAGCGCGGAGCGCTGAGAGTGTGACATTAGGAGCTTTATCCTAAAAGCCATGCTTATTTTGCTCTTTTATTTATTTATTTTATTTTATTATATTTATTTTTATTATTTTTTTTTTTTTATTTAATAAAATTTTAATTTGAATTTTGAATTATTTTTGGTAGTAGCTGTCTCCATGTTTTTTGTTTCAGGTTACCTATGCCCTATCTTAATGGACAGCTTTGGCATTTTTTTATTTAGTATCAATCCAATTTTTACTTTCTTTAATTTCTTTCTTTCTAAGGTTGAAACCAACATGGTGGAATACCTCCAACAGGCTGAGATGTCAAGGCCGTACCCCTACATCCTGACGTTGGGAGCTAATGACCAGCGCTGCTCTCAGGCATTCGTCATTCTGGTGGGACAGGCTCTGGAGCAATGCACACTACTTGGGGCGGTTGATGTGTGCTTCAAGGCATTTTATATTTTTGACATTAACTATCCAAAGCAGTGTGCTCCTGTATAGGACTTTTTGTAATGTTGCTTTGAAATAGCGAGGCCTACCTGAAAAGTCATAGACAGTGTTTGTATGTTAAAATGAGACCAGGGCTGGATAGTTTTGTTCTGCAAAAAAGATATCTGAAGTCACAGAGAGATGCTGCTCTGTAGAAGCTGCCTCAGCCTATTTGTGCAATTACTCCATTCTGCCCTTGTGAGTAATAGTATAGTAACTATGTCACTGTTGATTATCTATTCTTGTCCTTTTGAAAAATAAATGTTTTTTTCTATGAACATTTAATAGGATGTTGTTTATTGCATATATGTATGGTTTGCAAAACTTAGAAGTTTTTTTTTGTTGTTGTTGTAATAGACCAATGAATCAAAGTAATTTAACTGTTTAATAGACATGGGTATTTTTTATTTATTTATTTATTTTTTTACAGATTCTCTGAAAATAATAATAACCTATTTGTGAGGTAGAATTAACCCAACATTCCAGTTAAAATGAACCAACATCTGGGTAGAAAATTTGAACAATTTACAGTGGTGTAAAAAACTATTTGCCCCCTTCCTGATTTCTTATTCTTTTGCATGTTTGTCACACTTAAATGTTTCTGCTCATCAAAAACCGTTAACTATTAGTCAAAGATAACATAATTGAACACAAAATGCAGTTTTTAAATAAAGGTTTACGTTATTAAGGGAGAAAAAAAATCCAAATCTACATGGCTCTGTGTGAAAAAGTGATTGCCCCCTTTGTTAAAAAATAACTTAACTGTGGTTTATCACACCTGAGTTCAATTTCTGTAGTCACCCCCAGGCCTGATTACTGCCACACCTGTTTCAATCAAGAAATCACTTAAATAGGAGCTACCTGACACAGAGAAGTAGACCAAAAGCACCTCAAAAGCTAGATATCATGCTAAGATCCAAAGAAATTCAGGAACAAATAAGAACAAAAGTAATTGAGATCTATCAGTCTGGTAAAGGTTATAAAGCCATTTCTAAAGCTTTGGGACTCCAGCGAACCACAGTGAGAGCCATTATCCACAAATGGCAAAAACATGGAACAGTGGTGAACCTTCGGCCGACCAAAATTACCCCAAGAGCGCAAAGACAACTCATCCGAGAGGCCACAAAAGACCCCAGGACAACATCTAAAGAACTGCAAGCCTCACTTGCCTCAATTAAGGTCAGTGTTCACGACTCAACCATAAGAAAGAGACTGGGCAAAAACGGCCTGCATGGCAGATTTCCAAGGCGCAAACCACTTTTAAGCAAAAAGAACATTAAGGCTCGTCTCAATTTTGCTAAAAAACATCTCAATGATTGCCAAGACTTTTGGGAAAATACCTTGTGGACCGACGAGACAAAAGTTGAACTTTTTGGAAGGTGCGTGTCCCGTTACATCTGGCGTAAAAGTAACACAGCATTTCAGAAAAAGAACATCATAACAACAGTAAAATATGGTGGTGGTAGTGTGATGGTCTGGGGTTGTTTTGCTGCTTCAGGACCTGGAAAGCTTGCTGTGATAGATGGAACCATGAATTCTACTGTCTACCAAAAAATCCTGAAGGAGAATGTCCGGCCATCTGTTCGTCAACTCAAGCTGAAGCGATCTTGGGTGCTGCAGCAGGACAATGACCCAAAACGCACCAGCAAATCCACCTCTGAATGGCTGAAGAAAAACAAAATGAAGACTTTGGAGTGGCCTAGTCAAAGTCCTGACCTAAATCCTATTGAGATGTTGTGGCATGACCTTAAAAAGGCGGTTCATGCTAGAAAACCCTCAAATAAAGCTGAATTACAACAATTTTGCAAAGATGAGTGGGCCAAGATTCCTCCAGAGCACTGTAAAAGACTCGTTGCAAGTTATCGCAAACGCTTGATTGCAGTTATTGCTGCTAAGGATGGCCCAACCAGTTATTAGGTTCAGGGGGCAATCACTTTTTCACACAGGGCCATGTAGGTTTGGATTTTTTTTCTCCCTAAATAATAAAAACCATCATTTAAAAACTGCATTTTGTGTTTACTTGTGTTATCTTTGACTAATAGTTAAATGTGTTTGATGATCAGAAACATTTTGTGTGACAAACATGCAAAAGAATAAGAAATCAGGAAGGGGGCAAATAGTTTTTCACACCACTGTATGTGGTAGAATTAACCCAGCATTATAGTTAAACATGACCTAGCATTTGGTTTAAATATTTAACCCATCTTGCTGGATTAAACAAATAACCCATTTTGCTGAGTTAAATTAACCCGGCATGTAGTTAGTCCAATATTTACCCAGCAGCTGTATTTTTTAGGGTGTAGTACAGAATACCATCAAGAAATTAAGGGAACCGGCTAAATTTCGAAATGTAAAGGGCAGGGCTAAAAATCACTTTTAAATAAATTGAATTAAATTAAATGTTATTTGTATAGCGCTTTTAACAATTAACATTGTCGTAAAGCAGCTTCACACAATCAAAATAATTATCAAAGTTTGTATAAAATGTGAATGTGTATAAATCAAAATTATAAGATTGTCCTTGATGAGCAAGCCGAGGACGACAGCGACAGTGGCAAGGGAAAACTCCCTGAGATGGCAGTAGGAAGACACCTTGAGAGGAACCAGACACAACAGGGAACCCATTCTCATTTGGGTGAAAACGGATAGCAGGGCTTGATCTGCATAATACTATGTGAGACTTGAAGTTCAGTATAACAGGAGATGTGTTTAAGGTAAAATGGAGTCCAGTTCGCTAAGGTAGACTGTAGGAAACTCCAGTCCTAAACTATCGAGTCCTCAGAGAACAGCTGTCTGCATAAGCCGAGGACAGGCCCGTCTTCGTGGAAAAGTGGAACCGTCCCCAGTCACCACACGCATTCCAGGTAGATCACACGGGGCATCCATGCAACGAGATCCCCAACCAGAAGCAGGACACCAGGACGAGTCAGACAGCTCCAGAGGGCAGAGGTGGTCTGGATCACTGGCAGCTCAGAAGTGAAATGTATAGCTCAACAGAGAGATAGGTAGAGGGAGAGAGAGAGGAGAAGACAGAGAAGAGGAGAGAGCAGAGGAAAAGGAGGGATAACAGTTAGGTATGGTCACAGTCAAACAATGTATAATGTGAATGTATATTTAATGCAGAGTGCAAGCAGGGACTTCGGCAGGGCTATGACAGCATAACTAAAAGGGAGAGCCAGAAGGAAACACAGACATGAGGGCCCTCTGTGATGTAAAGCGACCAATCACTTCAGCATCAAAAGTGATCAATGAGAGTGGGGAAGACGGCATCTAAACATACCAGTTCACCGTAATACTCTACGTCCATGAGTCCCACAGATCTGCTTTTTTACCTTAGGCAAATTTATTTATAAAAATACTTGGCTTAATAAATGTGTTTTTAGCCTAGACTTAAACATTGAGACTGTGTCTGAGTCCCAAACATTAATTGGGAGACTATTCCATAACTTTGGGCTTTGTAAGAAAAAGCTCTGCCCTCAGATGTAGTTTTCATAATACATGGTACTGACAAACAGCCTGCATCCTTTGATCTAAGCAGGCGTGGCGGATCGTAAGACACTAGCAGTTTACTCAGATACTGCGGCACGAGACCATTTAATGCTTTATATGTCAAGAGTAGTATTTTAAAATCGATGTGAAAGAGAGCCAATGAAGTGAAGATAAGATAGGTGTGATGTGTTCATATCTTCTGGTTCTAGTGAGGACTCTCGCTGCTGCATTCTGGACTGGTAGTTGAACAACCAGACAATAAGGCGTTACAGTGGTCCAACTTAGAGGTGATAAAAGCATGAACTAGTTTTTCTGCATCGTTTGGTAACAATATACAGGTATTTCTTTTCTTGGCAAATTCTGAGGTGAAAGAATGCTATCCTGGTAATATTATATACATGAGCTTCAAATGAAAGACTGGAATCTATAATCGCACCAAGGTCTTTTACTGTTGCACTTGATGGAAGAGAAAGACCATTTGAGGTTACAGTGTGATCAGAAAGCTTGCTTCTAGCTGTTTGTGGTCCTATGACTAGAACTGCTGTCTTATCAGGATTAAGCAGAAGTAAGGTAATTAACATCCAATCTCTTATATCCTGCACATATTCCTCCACTTTAGTAAGCTGGTTTTTCTTAACTGTGTTTGCTAAGACGTATATCTGTATCATCAGCATAACAATGAAAACATATACCATGCTTACGAATTATGTTGCCCAGAGGAAGCATGTAAAGAGAAAAAAGCAGTGGGACAAAAAATTTACCCATGTGGAACACCAAACTGCACTTGAGAACATGCAGAATGGTCACCATTTAAATCTACAAACTGATAACGATCAGTCAAATAGGATCTAGGCCACGAGAGGGCCATTTCCTTAATTTCTACTACATTTTCCAATCTGTGAAGGAGACAATTATGATCAATGGTGTCAAAAGCTACACTGAGGTCAAGTAACACAATTATAGTGACGCAACCCTCATCAGAGGCCAACAGGATGTCATTTACTACTTTAACAAGTGCTGTCTCTGTGCTGTGATGAGGCCTACATCCTGACTGATTGTTTATGACATTCCTATGTAGATATGAACTGTTGTGCTACTATCTTTTCCAGAATCTTGGAGATAAAGGGGATACTTGATATCTACCTGTAATTACAAATACATGTGATCTCCAATTCCTTAGTCATATGTTTTTATGTCTTGAAAACCATCATGCGTCTGTAGTAGATATTATGATATGGCCTTGGGAACACTTTGGCAAACCTTTGTCCGTTAACACCACTTGTCGGTGCATTTACAATTGCTCCATTACAAGACTTAATGAAGCCATACATCAATACTGTCCTGAGGCATCAAAAACTTCTCTGGGCTCATTCTTATCTAAGATGGACTGTGATTTCTGGGGGGTGACAAGTCAACATTTTAAATAGTCTTGGTGGTAGTTTCAAGTGGTTTTGGTGGTTTTGTGATAGAAATTCTGAAAACACTATAAAGACAAATAATTCATATACTAGGTAAGAGCAAAGTTATAAAAGGTTTTATTATAACTTCTGCAGAAGGACATCAAAAAGTTGCAGCATGGAGAAAGGTAATTTCTGTCTCTCAGCTGTCCCATTTTATACACAAACATCTCTAACATAATCAATGAAATTGAAGAGGTTTTGTAGTACATTAAGTTCTCAAAAATCAGAGAACTTTATGTACTACAATGAAGTATACAAAAATCAGAATGATTAAAATGTGATTTTTTCTATTACAGAAACAACATTGTCATATTTTCAACTATCCAAGCTGTTATCATTGTTAGGTACAAAAGCCAGCATCACCCATGGTATGGGGTGTGCCACAGCCCATGACATGGGCAAGCTTCATATCTGTGAGGGCACAATTTATGCAGAAAAAAAATATTTACAGAGCAACATATGCATCCATGCAAACACCATCTTTTTCAGAAACATCCCACAAATTCGTGCAGGACAACACCAAACTGGCTGCTAATACCCCTATCTCACATATGCGGTTTGACTGACGGTGAGATGCGGAGTTAAGCATCGTGCGCTGCCGCGATTGCCCGCCGACGTTCCGCTGACGCGAAGTTCTGCAAGGTCCCAAGCTTCCGCGAGGACTGCCAAAAAAATGTTTAATTGTTATGTTTAATTAACTTGTTTAATGTTTTAATTAAACATGTTTAATTTTTCACGCGGAAAGATGAAAATGTACTCACAGCGCCAAAACTTGCCGTGAATCATGATGAACCATACTTATGGCCACTGCGCGAAACCGCGTAGGTCAAATAGGGGTATTAAGATAAAGTAAAGTGAAGTGATAAATTAAGTAAAATAAAAGTAAAACTACTAGACATAAGTAGAACACATAGTATGAGTGCTAGATTGGCCTACCTGCTCCAATTGAGGATGTGTGGTGCGTTATGAGGTGGAAAAATGCGCTACACATTGGGAAATGTGTGGAAACTCCCTCTAGCTAAACTTGACCAACTGGTGACTTCAAAACCCAAATGCCTAAAAGGTGTTTTCAAGGAAATGGTGACATTTGGTGACAATGGTAAGCAGTCAACTATTCCAATATTGGTGAATATTTTCAACAAACAATTAAATACACATGGTGAATCATCAAATAATGAGTTGTCCCAACATTTTCGGAATTGGGTGTGTATTTGTCAAAGAAAGGCAAGCCCATTTTTCTTACACTAATTTCATCTGTGTAAATTGCCAGTTTGGTGAAAGTTATAACTTTACATTTCTATTTATAACTGCACATTCTTACTTGTTTTACATTATTTAGTAAGATCAAATGTATATACAGTATTAAGTACCTGTGATTTGTTTAAGTATATTATTATACAATACTTAGCTTTGACTATTACAACACACTTTATGTTTCACATAATTTATAATCTCAATCAATTAACTCTTACGCCTTCAAAGGAAGCTTTGTTGGGAATTACTAAGCTTATCCAAAGACTATTCAGGTCTAACCAGTTATAAAATAAAATTACAGTTCTATAGATGAAATGGTTGCATTCAACATTATAACAATAAAGGCCCTGAGAATGTGTATATGTACACATTCTCACCAAAGCTGCTGAAATTTTTGTTGCTGGAATTTTTGAACGCTGCTCAACAGGATGACTGTAAAAATCTGTTTGGCAAAATCAAAAAATCTTAAACATAGTGGCTTCATACACAAGAGGACCAGTTTTGACAGGTGCTTAGTAATGACATGTTTGTAGAGATAAGTTTCTCTTTGACAAGAGTAGCAATTTTGATGTGGGTAAAAAAAAAAATAGAATAAAAAAATAGGCATTCAGCAGTTTTACAACATGCAGACCAAACCCACCAAACAAACAAGTTAAATCTCCGAGGTCATATTTTCCCTCATAATGATGTTTGAAGAATGGATGGAATACTAGGTAGAATGAATGGAACTATGCACAAACATTTACAAAGTCACTCACAAATAGGGATATTTTATTGTAGACAGTCCAATTACCTTTCTCATTAAAAATGATGAAGGTTTTATGGGTGGCTTAACCCATGAAACTAATACCTAATACCATAAGCTCAGAATTGTCCAAAGGATCCTGAACAAATGTGCAAAAATAAATATGGACATGTTAACTAACTACACATGAATGCATGGATTAGACATTTATTCTAATGTCTTTTATCTGGTTTAGGACAATTCTTTTGATTTGTCTGGTCTCCTTTTGCTTTTTAATGTTATTAATAATTGTGTCCTGTAACGTGGTGCGGTATGAAGAAAAAGACATTTTTGTTTTAAGATAGCAGGAGATTATTAATTAAGAAACTTAAAGGAAACAAAAGAAAACTGAAAACACAAAATAAACAGAGCTCCGCCATCTATGGGAGAATGGATGGGGCTCTGGAAACTAAAACAAAAACTACATTCTCTCTGGGCCTTTGCCCTTACCGAGGATTTATGTAAGAGAGTTTTGTTTGTGCTTTGCACTATTGAACTGAGCGCGCACGCTGGACTGATGTGCACCGCAGACTCTCTCTCTCTCGCTGTCGTCTCAGACAGGCAGAGGCTGGGGCCTTGCCTCTATCTCTAAACAGTGTACTTTATCTATCTGTTTGTCTATCTATCTTTTCTTTTTTCTTTCTTTCTTTCTTTGGTCCTCATACCTTACCAGTGCTAACTAAATGATAGCATGTAGTTCGGTGGTATCAGGACCCTTAAATAAACATGCCTCCAGGTGTGGCGCGTTCAGGCTAATTGTGGCATTTCCTGGCAACTGTGTGTATAAATGGCCGCTCCTCTGCCTGTTCAGAACTCTGTGGGGTAGCAGTCTGCGGATCTGCTCGTTCCAAACAGTGCAAAGCATATTCACATGGTTCTGCCCCTCGTGAGCAAAGGCCCTCCAACATCACGAATGGCTAGCCCATCTTTCTACCACTCAGAGAGCCCTTGTGTATACAGAGCCGTTAGGGCTACATCATTCCACTCCGAGCTGGCAGCCCGGGTACAAAACCCGACTGTACCCTCTTGACGAATGGAAAGGCGAGGCGACACTACACTGCTCGCCATATGCAGATGGTATACAGTTGCCCTAAGTTCTTCAATGAAGGCACTAAGGGTGGCATGCTTAGAGAGGAGGTGCTGCCAGACTGCAGTAGCCCACTCTAGCGATCTGCCTGTGAGCAGAAACACCATAAATGCAAACTTCACCCATTCTGATGAAAATTGGGAAAGTTGCAGCTCGAATATTACTGTGCACTGCAGTATGAAGGCATTATACACCTCTCTGGATTGCCTGCATATGGCTGTGGACGTGGTAGTCAAGTTTCGGCCACCAGAGAGGGTGATTGAGCCACTGATCCAAGGGCTCCGGAATCGACTCGCAGCTAGTTGGAAACCCAGAAGTGGCAATCGCTTTGAGCTGCCCAAAAATCAGCTCAAAGCACTTATTAATCCTACGTATCTCCGAAATTAAAACGGTTAGGGTTTTCCTCATGCTTATCAAGCACTCTCACTTGACCCTCACCTACACTTAACAAAAATATAAACGCAACACCTTTGTTTCTGCTCCGATTTTTCATGAGATGGACTTAAAGATCTAAAATTTATTCCAGATACACAATATTACCATTTCTCTCGAACATTGTTCACAAATCAGTCTAAATGTGTGATAGTGAGCACTTCTGCTTTGCTGAGATAATCCATCCCACCTCACAGGTGTGCCACATCAAGATGCTGATCTGACACCATGAGTAGTGCACAGGTGTACCTTATACTGCCCACAATAAAAGGCCACCCTGGAATGTGCAGTTTTGTCTCACAGCAAAATTCCACAGATGCCACAAGCATTGAGAGAGCGTGGAATTGGCATGCTGACAGCAGGAATGTCAACCAGATCTGTTGCTCGTGCATTGAATGTTCATTTCTCCACCATAAGCCGTCTCCAAAGGCATTTCAGAGAATATGGCAGTACATCCAACCGGCCTCACAACCGCAGACCACGTGTAACCACACCAGCCCAGGACCTCCACATCCAGCAGGTTCACCTTCAAGATCGTCTGAGACCAGCCACTCAGACAGCTGCTGAAACAATTGGTTTGCATAACCAAACAATTTCTGCACAAACTGTCAGAAACCTTCTCAGGGAAGCTCAACTGCATGCTCGTCGTCCTCATCGGGGTCTTGACCTGACTCCAGCTCGTCGTGGTAACAGACTTGAGTGGGCAAATGCTCACATTCAATGGCATCTGGCACGTTGGAGAGGTGTTCTCTTCACGGATGAATCTTGGTTTACATTGTTCAGGGCAGATGGCAGACAGCGTGTGTGGCGTCGTGTGGGTGAGCGCTTTGCTGATGTCAATGTTGTGGATCGAGTGGCCCATGGTGGTGGTGGGGTTATGGTATGGGCAGGCATCTGTTATGGACGAAGAACACAGGTACATTTTATTGATGGCATTTTGAATGCACAGAGATACCGTGATGAGATCCTGAGGCCCATTGTTGTGCCATACATCCATGAACATCACCTCATGTTTCAGCAAGATAATGCACGGCCCCATGTTGCAAGGATCTGTACACAGTTCTTGGAAGCTGAAAATGTCCCAGTTCTTGCATGGCCAGCATACTCACCGGACATGTCACCCGTTGAGCATGTTTGGGATGTGCTTAACCGGCGTATACGACAGCGTGTACCAGTTCCCACTAATATCCAACAATTTCGCACAGCCATTGAAGAGGAGTGAACCAACATTCCACAGGCCACAATTGACAATCTGATAAACTCTATGCGAAGAAGATGTGTTGCACTGCATGAGGCAAATGGTGGTCACACCAGATACTGGTCGGTTCTGAGTCCCCAGACCCCCAATAAAGCAAAAAACTGCACATTCCAGGGTGGCCTTTTATTGTAGGCAGTATAAGGTACACCTGTGTCAGATCAGCATCTTGATGTGGCACACCTGTGAGGTGGGATGGATTATCTCAGCAAAGCAGAAGTGCTCACTATCACACATTTAGACTGATTTGTAAACAATGTTTAAGAGAAATGGTAATATTGTGTATCTGGAATGAATTTTAGATCTTTAAGTCCATCTCATGAAAAATCGGAGCAGAAACAAAGGTGTTGCGTTTATATTTTTGTTAAGTGTATTTCCTGCACTCTCTCCAAGCCAGCGGGCTCTTCTGGTGGTGCGAGCATTCTGTTACGTGGTGCGGTATGGAGAGCCGCATCACGAGATGTTATATTTATAAGATCCCTAACGCAGGGCTTTTAGAGGAGGTCAGTGAAATAGGAGCTTGTGAGAGTGCTTATGATATGCATGGGAAGACCTTTTGAAATTTCCTAAAATTCAACATCACTGCTTAGTCCTGTTTGAAGCCTAACAGTAAAAGGTCAGTTTATAAGCATATTTTATAAGTTAAATATATTTTGTAGCATAGTAAATTAGACATTTATAAAAGGAACTGATTAAAATTTCACTGTTTTCAACACTGTTTTTTGTTCACTCTATTCGACTGATGTTTCAGCAGTTTTTTGTGTCAAGGACAGTATGTGCCATAAATTATTTTCAAATATGGTATATGCACAAGTCCAAGTGAAAGAACCCATTAACAAATAAAAACAGTTCAGTATCACCCTTGGATAGTTTAAATCTATAATTCTTCTTTGAAGATACAAATGGCCAAAACATGGTTTTGGTGCTAAAAAGTCTCTCACCTAGGTGATAAAATTGATTTTCAGATAGAATCATATCACTCAATTTTTCATAATACTTAATGCTTATCCATACATAAATATGCATACACATATTTTAATTGGATAAAAAGGAGCATATTTGCTAATGTCACGTTTGGGGTGGTAGAGGCTGATAATATTGCCGTGGGCACAAACAGGCAGGCATAGAACTCAGAATTCAGAAAACTTTATTGATCCCGCAGGAAATTGCTTATAGGCAATTATAGGAAATCTGCTATAGGATCTGGCTTATAGGAAATTTGCTATAGGCGCAGAGGGGTGTTTTCCACAAAAGAGTCTTTAATGAAATAATAACATAAAACAAGCACACTGAACAGACCAAACCAAAACGAACAAACAACAAACTTAAACTATAACAAGGCATAGTGTGAAACACGTGTGATATGTAGAGACACTGGCGCTCTGGCAAGACACTGACGCTATGACTGCACATACAAGACGTAGACTCTATGGTGGAACACTAGCTCTGAGACATGACATACTGGACATAGGACGAATACAGGCTCTAATACCTAATACTAATATACAGGCTCTAATACTCTAATACAGGCTCTAATACTCTAATACTCTTATATACAAAATGCTCAGATACATGACAGTGATTACAAACCAACAATGCTCGACCCAGTTTCCCAGCTATTCATAGAAGATTTAATGACCTACCTCGGATCAGGTGAGCTCCTGCATCACCTGACCGAGGTGCCTTCTGGGAAACTGAGTCTGCAAACAAAAACTACAAACAAAACAGTGACCTCTAGTGGAGATCCCTTACAGCTAAGTAAAATTTCATGCCCTTTTATGTAATGTCAATGATCTTAATTGTCATTCAGATGAAACTTGGCATATTTAGATTTCCCATGAAAGGACATAAACCTGAAAAAGTGTATTATTCTAAAATGCAAAACTGTTAAGATACTGTATTGCAACATGAAATTGACATGGTTACAAATACTACAGATTGTTTTGCTTTTTAAACAATTTAAGCAACAATTTTTCAGGTCATATGGTTCTAGAAGTTTACTCCAATAAAATCATCTCTCCAAACTGTATTTTTTAGGGAAGCAAGATGGTTATGTTTATGTTGCATAAACTTTAGGAGTAGTTTCTTTGACACTCATTTTCAGTGCCAAAGAAACTATATTGCACTCATTTTCAGTATTATATGTGTAACATAAAAATCAGCACCAATACTGTGTTTCGGGGGAAAAGGAAAGAATCCATCAACTTTTGAATGGTAGTATATATACTGTAAATACAGTGGTGTGAAAAACTATTATTTAGGGAGAAAAAAAATCCAAACCTACATGGCCCTGTGTGAAAAAGTAATTGCCCCCTGAACCTACTAACTGGTTGGGCCACCCTTAGCAGCAATAAATGCAATCAAGTGTTTGCGATAACTTGCAACGAGTCTTTAACAGCACTCTGGAGGAATTTTGGCCCACTCATCTTTGCAGAATTGTTGTAATTTAGCTTTATTTGAGGGTTTTCTAGCATGAACCGCCTTTTTAAGGTCATGCCACAACATCTCAATAGGATTCAGGTCAGGACTTTGACTACGCCACTCCAAAGTCTTCATTTTGTTTTTCTTCAGTCATTCAGAGGTGGATTTGCTGGTGTGTTTTGAGTCATTGTCCTGCTGCAGCACCCAAGATCGCTTCAGCTTGAGTTGACGAACAGATGGCCAGACATTCTCCTTCAGGATTTTTTGGTAGACAGTAGAATTCATGGTTCCATCTATCACAGCAAGCCTTCCAGGTCCTGAAGCAGCAAAACAACCCCAGACCATCACACTACCACCACCATATTTTACTGTTGTTATGATGTTCTTTTTCTGAAATGCTGTGTTACTTTTATGCCAGATGTAACGGGACACGCACCTTCCAAAAAGTTCAACTTTTGTCTCGTCAGTCCACATGGTATTTTCCCAAAAGTCTTGGCAATCATTGAGATATTTTTTAGCAAAATTGAAACGAGCCTTAATGTTCTTTTTGCTTAAAAGTGGTTTGCGCCTTGGAAATCTGCCATGCAGGCCGTTTTTGCCCAGTCTCTTTCTTATGGTGGAGTCGTGAACACTGAGCTTAATTGAGGCAAGTGAGGCCTGCAGTTCTTTAGATGTTGTCCTGGGGTCTTTTGTGGCCTCTTGGATGAGTTGTCTCTGCGCTCTTGGGGTAATTTTGGTCGGCCGGCCACTCCTGGGAAGGTTCACCACTGTTCCATGTTTTTGCCATTTGTGGATAATGGCTCTCACTGTGGTTCGCTGGAGTCCCAAAGCTTTAGAAATGGCTTTATAACCTTTACCAGACTGATAGATCTCAATTACTTTTGTCTTGGCATGATGTCTAGCTTTTGAGGTGCTTTTGGTCTACTTCTCTGTGTCAGGTAGCTCCTATTTAAGTGATTTCTTGATTGAAACAGGTGTGGCAGTAATCAGGCCTGGGGTGACAACAGAATTTGAACTCAGGTGTGATAAACCACAGTTAAGTTATTTTTTAACAAGGGGGGCAATCACTTTTTCACACAGGGCCATGTAGGTTTGGAGTTTTTTTTCTCCCTTAATAACGTAAACCTTCATTTAAAAACTGCATTTTGTGTTCAATTATGTTATCTTTGACTAATAATTAACGGTTTTTAATGAGCGGAAACATTTAAGTGTGACAAACATGCAAAAGAATAAGAAATCAGGAAGGGGTCAAATAGTTTTTCACACCACTGTATATATATATATATATACAGTTTAAAGTTCAAAAGTTTGGGGTCACTTTCTAACTCCATGATGGTTCCTGATTTTTATGTTTTTCTACATTGTAAAGGAATGCTAAAGGCGTTCAAAAAAATGCATTAATCTCCTTTGAACAGTTGATATTGAGATGTTTCTGCTACTTCTGCTCTGTAAAGGCTTCATAACGCCTCTAATCTGAGGCGCTGTTAATTGGCCTTTTTTCAGGCTGATAACACTATAAATAGATTTTGGTCTCGCCCTCCTGGGATGGTCTTTATGAGAGCCAATTTCATTATGGTGCTTGACGGATTTTGCAAATGCACTTGACAATACTGTTCTTGCAAGAACTATTACAGAAAGGCTGACCTCCGTGTCTTAAAATAACAACTAACTGTTGTTTTTCTTGGTGTTACGTAATTACCTAATTCCATATGTGTTATTTTATAGTTTTAAAATCCCCAGTATTGTTGTAGAATGTAGAAAATAAATCACTAAACAAAAACAAAGAAATTTGCAAGTTGAACGGTAGTGTGTATATATATGTATCACCAGTTTGGAAAGAAATTTGTAGAACATTTTATAGCAACACAACTGATCACACAGTTGTGATAATGAAACCTCTATAATCTATATATTGCTGCTGCACAAACAGGAATGTAAATGTATTATTCTGCTAATCCTGATACTATCAAGACTTCAGTTCCTCCACTAAGGAGGGCTGTTTCTCTCCAAGGATTTTATAAAATCCTACTTTCACTTTTTCTGTGGTAAGACACGTGTACAGCGCTCTCATTTTGTCTTGCGATGTTGTCGCTGCCTGAATGTTACTGTACATTTCCTCAGTTATCATTCTGCTGGCTTTTAGATGGTCTGCGATCTCCAATACTGAACCAACACTCTGAATGAGCTTATCTCTGTGTTTGTCCACAAAGTCAGCATCTGAAATGAAAACTGTATGAAATAAAGCCTGTAACCGTTAAACTGTCTTGTGCTTAATGAGAACAGTTACACAGCGGGCTTGTGTGACCAGCCATATAAAGCTGTTACATAATATTAGTGTTTCCTGGAAATGTTTAATAACCAAACTATTTGCCTGTGTCCCACAATAGAAGTAGCTCTAAGGAAAACACAAGTACAAGTTTAAGCCTAGAAGTAAATGTGTGTGTGTGTGTGTGTGTGTGTGTGTGTGTGTGTGTTTCAGCAGAGAAATTGGATGACAAATTTACCCAGCCATACCTGTTAGATCCATGTTGGTTGATGCTGCCCCTGCACCTCATGTGACAACAAGCAGACACACACACACACACACACATGAAAAAAAACAAAAAAACATTTGTTCATGGAGACTAATCAGAAATAAAACAAATTCACCTCTTACATAATGTGTGTAGACATTAAAAGGTCCAGTATTTTGCTACGTTCTCTCAATACCCCTCATATAAGGCTTTGTCCGCAGCTCCTTTTCCCAAAACACAGTTTCAGTGTCTATGTAAATGAGCTACTGTACTACCAAGCCCCGCCCCACCAGAAAACACCAGACACTGCATGAAAAGAGGTGTATCTGTACTAGGAAACTCCCGTATACACCACTGATTTTCGGGAGTATCTACAAGTACCACTGGACGAATACATCAAATTTCACCAAGCTAGGATACTTCCGGATTGATACCAATCCGGATGTATCCTGCTGAGGAATCCTTCCAAGGTACAGCCATTTGTTGCCATGGCAAATAATCCACTCAAGGATTTCGTCAGAAGACATTCACACCTCAAGCCCCATTTGCATTTTTCACCTTTGCCCAACTCTGCTTTTCCCTATTGGTTTCTTATCTCAACATTAATTGGTTGTTTAAAAAAAAACACTCCCAAAACCCTGACGGCTATTGGGACATTACCCAGTCACTACTTTTAATTTTGCCCAACCCAAGCCCTCATAACTTAGTGACTTGATTGGTTATTGGGCATGTATGTAGTTAGACCCTATTCACCCCCACCCCCCACACACACAATACTATATACCCCCCCATATCTTTTAAAAAATAACAATAGAATTGATTAAAAAAATAATTATTGCCCCGCAGGGGGCAATTTACCGCCCATAGACTTAACATTGAGACCGACTTTGACTTTTGAGTGCCGCACCGTTTGTCCTAGACCCATGAATGAGGTGTCAAATCGTGCGGCTTATTCGGGAATGGGGTGCTATGATATTTATAAGGGGTGGGGCGGTTACCTGCCCCTGCAGGGGGCAATTAACATGCAATGGTAACTTCCATAGGAACTTTAAAACTGAATTTAACTGTGGATCCCACTGTCGTAGAGACACGTGGGAGGGCTCATTTAACTCAGGCAAACAATCAGTCTTTCGCATTAATCATGATGCTCATAAGCCACGCCCCCTAGCAACCTCATTAGCATGCTGTTAGCATGATGCTTACATGATTAGCATGTTGCTAGCATGAGGCTAACAATATCAGCACATCGCTAGCATGATGCTAATGATATTAGCATGTTGCTAGCATTATGCTAACTTTAGTGGCATTTCACTATTAAAGTGTAGTGACAATATATAGAACAATGATGCTAACTATATTAGCATTTTGCGCTTAACATGATCAGCGTGTTGCTAGCATGGCGTTAAGATGATTAGCATGTTGCTAGCATGATGCTAGCTATATTAGCATGTTGCTAGCAACATCATGAAAAAGTCACTAACGTGATGCTAAGATGCCATTGTCATAAAGATATGGGGGGCCCGAGTTTTGTCACGGCAAGCACCACCCACATTATTTTTCAGGAAATGTACCTTTCTACCTTTCCTGTGTCCCACAATAGAAGTAGCTCTAAGGAAAACACAAGTACAAGTTTAAGCCTAGAAGTAAATGTGTGTGTGTGTGTGTGTGTGTGTGTGTGTGTGTGACATTTCACTAATAAAGTGTAGTGTCAATATATAGAACAATGATGCTAACTATATTAGCATTTTGCGCTTAACATGATTAACTTGTTGCTAGCATGGCGTTAAGATGATTAGCATGTTGCTAGCATGATGCTAGCTATATTAGCATGTTGCTAGCAACATCATAAAAAAGTCACTAACGTGATGCTAAGATGCCATTGTCATAAAGATATGGGGGGCCCGAGTTTTGCCACGGCAAGCACCACCCACATTATTTTTCAGGAAATGTACCTTTCTAGTTTATGTTTGCACTCTCTCACTCTTCTGTCTGCTCCAAATAGGGATAACTGCAGGCTGGAGCAAAAGGCGTGCCGAAAGGTCGGGGCGTGCCAAAAAGTAGGGGGCATGTTGAAAGGTTTCTCACTGGTGAGAGGAGCTTTTGCGTTGGCCAATCAGCGTGCTGTAAGGTAGGGGGTTTGTCGAAAGGTAGGGGGCATGCCGAAAGGTAGGGGCGTGTCGAAAGCTTTCTCATTGGTAAAAGTAGCTTCTGCGTTGGCCAATTAGCGGTAATCCTATTTAAATGTAAGTACCTTTAGTTTAGCGTGGAAAAACATTGTGGCGGTAAGGCCTGGTGTCCTTAGTCAATATAAATATTTTTTTTCTTTATTTTCGTCATTTAATTGTTCGTTTAATTGTTGTCGACAGCATGAATGAATGAGCAGATTGTGTGTACGGGATGTGTGGAGGGGTTATTAATTTTTTTTTTTTTTTTACTTGTGAAGACAAGCTCTTAAAAATGGAGCACATCTGCCTCCAAATAAAATGTTTTATTGGCTAAAATTGTGTCTGTTTACTAAATTAGTGCCACTACAAAGGTTACTAAACTGTACTTCTCCTTATTGTGGTGTTCTATGAACCATATTTGTCCTTATCAGGCAATGTCAAAGTCAACTTTATTGTCAATTCTGCTACATGTACAGTGCATACATATAGAGAATCAAAATTAAGTTTCTCTCAACCCTCGTTACAAATAACACTGAAAAAAATTAAATAAACCTGTAAGGTTTTATAATATTTTAAGACAATGTAATCTAATAAGAAGATTCCTGTGCATTTACATTTACATTTAGGCATTTTTTCAGACGCTCTTATCCAGAGCGACTTACAAAAAGTGCTTTAATGTTTACATAATTGGATACATACTTACACTGGGTTAACTAGGTTAATAACTAAGTGCCATTAGTCCAACACAACTAAGAAGAGGGTTTTTTTTTTTTTTTTCGGGGGGGGGGGGGGGCAGGTTAGTCCAAGTACTGGAGAAACAGATGCGTCTTGAGTCGTCGTTTAAAGATAGTCAAAGTCTCTGATGTACATTGACTGTGCCTTAAGAACAGCTTCCTCATGCCTTATGTGGTAACACCTTCTATATCCTATCTCCAGACAAGAATACATCCAAATGGCTCTTGTCTGCTAGAACCTTTTTGTTTAATCGGGAGAATGTAAATGTATTTCCTCTCTCCTGTCTGTCTCCGGGTCCCTCTATGACTAATGACTATTAATGTTAATGACTGGTAATTGCAGAAAAAGGTGGTTCTACAAAGTATTGACTCAGGGGGCTGAATAATTACTCACACCCCACTTTGCAGTTATTTATTTGTAAAAAATGTTTGGAATCATGTATGATTTTCGTTCCACTTCTCAAGTGTACACCACTTTGTATTGGTCTTACATGTGGAATTCCAATGAAATTGATTCATGTTTGTGGCTGTAATGTGACAAAATGTGAAAAGGTTCAAGGGGGCCGAATACTTTTGCAAGCCACTGTAATACACCTAAAATTTTGCTTTTGTACAATTTAATTACAACTTAAATACATTTAGTACAAAATGAGTCGTTCCAAAATAGCAAACTTCAAGTATACTAGTCATTAGTCTGCTGCAGGTATATACTTAAATATGCTTAGATTTAATATACTTAGCATACTTTTTATTTTTTACTTGGGGTCGAATGTCTGATTGGCTTGCTTAAGCCCCACCAATACAAACACAGAAAAAATAACCAGTAAATGTTTTTCCACTGAATGTCTTAAAATCATAAAATAAATGTTGCTAAGAAGGCCCCCTTTAAACACAAATGGTGAGTATAAATCCTACATTAGCAGATAAACATACAACATCCTCGGCTTGTCATCTTCTACTGTGAGACATTTACTCCAAGAGTGTTTAGAGTAAAACATGGTATTGGTGCTAAAAAGTGTCTCACCTACAGTAGGTGAAAAGGTGTTTTTTTTATGTTTACGTGTAGATATAATATCATCAGACATAATATAATCAGATATAATATCATTTACATAATACGTAACACTTTATATCTCCCGATCCTTGCTTTGTTTTTTTATAAATATGCATACACATTCATATTTTTATCAGATAAAAAGAAACACATTTCCATGATAACAGACACTACAGATTTTTTGCTTTTTAAGCTTTCACCAAAATACAGCAAGATTACATTACAAAGTTTACCAATACTGTGTATTGACCGCATACATCCTAAAATAAATGAATAAATACATACAATTTTAGACACACACATGTACACGTACACATAAACATACATTACCGTTCAAAAGTTTGGGGTTACTTTCTTTCAGGCTGATAACTCTAAATGAACTTCTTGTCTGTGGCAGAGGTAGGTTTTGGTCTCGCCCTCCTGGGACGGCCTTCATGAGATCCAGTTTCATTATGGTGCTTGACGGATTTTGCAAATGCACTTGACGATACTGTTCTTGCAAGAACTATTACAGAAAGGCTGACCTCTGTGTCTTAAAATAACAACTAACTGTTGTTTTTGTTGTTGTTACGTAATTACCTAATTCCATATGTGTTATTTTATAGTTTTGAAATCCTCAGTATTGTTGTAGAATGTAGAAAATAAATCACTAAACAAAACCAAAGAAATTTGCAAGTGACCATAAACTTTTGAACAGTACACACACACACACATATATATATATATATATATATACAGTACAGGCCAAAAGTTTGGACACACCTTCTATCTGTCAATGTGTTTTCTTTATTTTCATGACCATTTACATTGGTAGATTTTCACTGAAGGCATCAAAACTATGAATAAACACATGTGGAGTTATGTACCTAACAAAAAAAGGTCTCCACAGTCACCGGACCTGAACCCAATCGAGATGGTTTGGGGTGAGCTGGACCACAGAGTGAAGGCAAAGGAGCTAACAAGTGCTAAACACCTCTGGGAACTCCTTCAAGACTGTTGAAGCTCATTGAGAGAATGCCAAGAGTGTGCAAAGCAGTAATCAGAGCAAAGGGTGGCTATTTTGAAAAAACTAGAATATAAAACATGTTTTCAGTTATTTCACCTTTTTTTGTTAAGTACATAACTAAAAATAAAAAAAACACATTGAATGACTGAAGGTGTGTCCAAACTTTTGGCCTGTATATACAGTATATATATATATATATATATATATATATATATATATATATATATACATACAGTGGTGTGAAAAACTATTTGCCCCCTTCCTGATTTCTTATTCTTTTGCAAGTTTGTCACATTTAAATGTTTCTGCTCATCAAAAACCGTTAACTATTAGTCAAAGATAACATAATTGAACACAAAATGCAGTTTTTAAATGAAGGTTTACATTATTAAGGGAGAAAAAAAAACTCCAAATCTACATGGCCCTGTGTGAAAAAATGATTGCCCCCCTTGTTAAAAAATAACTTAACTGTGGTTTATCACACCTGAATTTTCCCAATTCCCAGGCCCAATTTCTGTAGTCACCCCCAGGCCTGATTACTGCCACACCTGTTTCAATCAAGAAATCACTTAAATAGGAGCTACCTGACACAGAGAAGTAGACCAAAAGCACCTCAAAAGCTAGACATCATGCCAAGATCCAAAGAAATTCAGGAACAAATGAGAACAAAAGTAATTGAAATCTATTAGTCTGGTAAAGGTTATAAAGCCATTTCTAAAGCTTTGGGACTCCAGCGAACCACAGTGAGAGCCATTATCCACAAATGGCAAAAACATGGAACAGTGGTGAACCTTCCCAGGAGTGGCCGGCCGACCAAAATTACCCCAAGAGCGCAGAGACAACTCATCCGAGAGGCCACAAAAGACCCCAGGACAACATCTAAAGAACTGCAGGCCTCACTTGCCTCAATTAAGGTCAGTGTTCATGACTCCACCATAAGAAAGAGACTGGGCAAAAACGGCCTGCATGGCAGATTTCCAAGGCACAAACCACTTTTAAGCAAAAAAAAACATTAAGACTCGTCTCAATTTTGCTAAAAAAACATCTCAATGATTGCCAAGACTTTTGGGAAAATACCTTGTGGACCGACGAGACAAAAGTTGACCTTTTTGGAAGGTGCTTGTCGCGTTACATCTGGCGTAAAAGTAACACAGCATTTCAGAAAAAGAACATCATACCAACAGCAAAATATGGTGGTGGTAGTGTGATGGTCTGGGGTTGTTTTGCTGCTTCAGGACCTGGAAAGCTTGCTGTGATAGGTGGAACCATGAATTCTACTGTCTACCAAAAAATCCTAAAGGGGAATGTCCGGCCATCTGTTCGTCAACTCAAGCTGAAGCAATCTTGCGTGCTGCAGCAGGACAATGACCCAAAACACACCAGCAAATCCACCTCTGAACGGCTGAAGAAAAACAAAATGAAGACTTTGGAGTGGCCTAGTCAAAGTCCTAACCTGAATCCTATTGAGATGTTGTGGCATGACCTTAAAAAGGCGGTTCATGCTAGAAAACCCTCAAATAAAGCTGAATTACAACAATTTTGCAAAGATGAGTGGGCCAAAATTCCTCCAGAGCGCTGTAAAAGACTCGTTGCAAGTTATCGCAAACGCTTGATTGCAGTTATTGCTGCTAAGGGTGGTCCAACCAGTTATTAGGTTCAGGGGGCAATTACTTTTTCACACAGGGCCATGTAGGTTTGGATTTTTTTTCTCCCTAAATAATAAAAACCATCATTTAAAAACTGCATTTTGTGTTTACTTGTGTTATCTTTGACTAATAGTTAAATGTGTTTGATGATCAGAAACATTTAAGTGTGACAAACATGCAAAAGAATAAGAAATCAGGAAGGGGGTAAATAGTTTTTCACACCACTGTATATATATATATATATATATATATATATATATATATAAATACAGGCCAAAAGTTTGGACACACCTTCATATATATACACTCAACAAAAATATAAACGCAACACCTTTGTTTCTGCTCCGATTTTTCATGAGATGGACTTAAAGATCTAAAATTCATTCCAGATACACAATATTACCATTTCTCTCAAACATTGTTCACAAATCAGTCTAAATTTGTGATATTGAGCACTTCTGCTTTGCTGAGATAATCCATCCCACCTCACAGGTGTGCCACATCAAGATGCTGATCTGACATCATGAGTAGTGCACAGGTGTACCTTATACTGCCCACAAGAAAAGGCCACCCTGGAATGTGCAGTTTTTTGCTTTACTGGGGGTCTGGGGACTCAGGACTGGTCAGTATCTGGTGTGACCACCATTTGCCTCATGCAGTGCAACACATCTTCTTCGCATAGAGTTTATCAGATTGTCAATTGTGGCCTGTGGAATGTTGGTCCATTCCTCTTCAATGGCTGTGCGAAGTTGTTGGATATAAGTGGGAACTGGTACACGCTGTCGTATACGCCGGTCAAGCACATCCCAAACATGCTCAACGGGTGACATGTCCGGTGAGTATGCTGGCCATGCAAGAACTGGGACATTTTCAGCTTCCAAGAACTGTGTACAGATCCTTGCAACATGGGGCCGTGCATTATCTTGCTGAAACATGAGGTGATGTTCATGGATGTATGGCACAACAATGGGCCTCAGGATCTCATCACGGTATCTCTGTGCATTCAAAATGCCATCAATAAAATGTACCTGTGTTCTTTGTCCATAACAGATGCCTGCCCATACCATAACCCCACCACCACCATGGGCCACTCGATCCACAACATTGACATCAGCAAAGCGCTCACCCACACGACGCCACACACGCTGTCTGCCATCTCCCCTGAACAATGTAAACCAAGATTCATCCGTGAAGAGAACACCTCTCCAACGTGCCAGATGCTATCGAATGTGAGCATTTGCCCACTCAAGTCTGTTACCGCGACGAGCTGGAGTCAGGTCAAGACCCCGATGAGGACGACGAGCATGCAGTTAAGCTTCCCTGAGAAGGTTTCTGACAGTTTGTGCAGAAATTGTTTGGTTATGCAAACCAATTGTTTCAGCAGCTGTCTGAGTGGCTGGTCTCAGACGATCTTGGAGGTGAACCTGCTGGATGTGGAGGTCCTGGGCTGGTGTGGTTACACGTGGTCTGTGGTTGTGAGGCAGGTTGGATGTACTGCCAAATCCTCTGAAACACCTTTGGAGACAGCTTATGGTGGAGAAATGAACATTCAATGCACGAGCAACAGATCTGATTGACATTCCTGCTGTCAGCATGCCAATTCCACGCTCCCTCAATGCTTGTGGCATCTGTGGAATTTTGCTGTGAGACAAAACTGCACATTCCAGGGTGGCCTTTTATTGTGGGCAGTATAAGGTACACCTGTGCACTACTCATGGTGTCAGATCAGCATCTTGATGTGGCACACCTGTGAGGTGGGATGGATTATCTCAGCAAAGCAGAAGTGCTCACTATCACACATTTAGACTGATTTGTGAACAATGTTTGAGAGAAATGGTAATAGTGTGTATCTGGAATAAATTTTAGATCTTTAAGTCCAACTCATGACACATTGGAGCAGAAACAAAGGTGTTGCGTTTATATTTTTGTTGAGTATATATATATATATATATATATATATATATATATATATATATATATATATATATTTATTTATTTTTTGCTGAGTGTATATATATTATATATATATATATATATATATATATATATATACACTCAGCAAAAAAAGAAACGTCCTCTGACTTTCAACTGTTTTTACTTTCAGTAAACTTAATGTGTAAATATTTGTATGAACATTAAAAGAGTCAACACCATAAGACATAATCTAAAAATGTTTCACAATGAGTGTGACTCGGGCAGTTGTTGTGGCCATCCTGTACCTGTCACGCAGGTGTGATATTCGGATGTACCGATTCTGTGCAGGTGTTGTTACACGTGGTCTTCCACTGCGAGGATGATCAGCTGTCCTTCCTGTCTCCCTGTAGCGCTGTCTTAGGCGTCTCACAGTGCGGACATGGCGATTTATTGCCCTAGCCACATCAGCAGTCCTCATGCCTCCCTGCAGCATGCCTAATGCACATTCACGCAGATGAGCAGGGACCCTGGGCATCTTTCTTTGGGTGTTTTTCACAGTCGGTAGACAAGTCTCTTTAGTGTCCTGCGTTTTTAGAACTGTGACCTTAAATGCCTACTTTCTGTAAGCTGTTAAGGTCTTAACAACCATTCCACAGGTGCATGTTAATTAATTGATTATGGTTAATTGAACATGCATGGAAAACATTGTTTAAACCCTTTACAATGAAGATCTGTAAAGTTATTTGGATTTTTACAACATTATTGTTGAAACAACATTATTGTCACAATCCTGAAAAAGGGGCGTTTCTTTTTTTGCTGAGTATATATATATATATATATATATATATATATATATATACAGGTCCTTCTCAAAAAATTAGCATATTGTGATAAAGTTCATTATTTTCTGTAATGTACTGATAAACATTAGACTTTCATATATTTTAGATTCATTACACACAACTGAAGTAGTTCAAGCCTTTTAATTATTTTAATATTGATGATTTTGGCATACAGCTCCTGAAAACCCAAAATTCCTATCTCAAAAAATTAGCATATCATGAAAAGGTTCTCTAAACGAGCTATTAACCTAATCATCTGAATCAACTAATTAACTCTAAACACCTGCAAAAAATTCCTGAGGCTTTTAAAAACTCTCAGCCTGGTTCTGAACGAATAGGCTGTTCCCAGAGTGCTATATCAAGGCACCTCAGTGGGAAGTCTGTGGGAAGGAAAAAGTGTGGCGGAAAACGCTGCACAATGAGAAGAGGTAACCAGACCCTGAGGAAGATTGTGGAGAAGGACCGATTCCAGACCTTGGGGGACCTGCGGAAGCAGTGGACTGAGTCTGGAGTAAAAACATCCAGAGCCACCGTGTACAGGCGTGTGCAGGAAATGGGCTACAGGTGCCGCATTCCCCAGATCAAGCCACTTTTGAACCAGAAACAGCGACAGAAGCGCCTGACCTGGGCTACAGAGAAGCAGCTCAGTGGTCCAAAGTACTTTTTTCGGATGAAAGCAAATTTTGCATGTCATTCGGAAATCAAGGTGCCAGAGTCTGGAGGAAGACTGGGGAGAGGGAAATGCCAAAATGCCTGAAGTCCAGTGTCAAGTACCCACAGTCAGTGATGGTCTGGGGTGCCATGTCAGCTGCTGGTGTTGGTCCACTGTGTTTTATCAAGGGCAGGGTCAATGCAGCTAGCTATCAGGAGATTTTGAAGCACTTCATGCTTCCATCTGCTGAAAAGCTTTATGGAGATGAAGATTTCATTTTTCAGCACGACTTGGCACCTGCTCATAGTGCCAAAACCACTGGTAAATGGTTTACTGACCATGGTATTACTGTGCTCAATTGGCCTGCCAACTCTCCTGACCTGAACCCCATAGAGAATCTGTGGGATATTGTGAAGAGAAAGTTGAGAGACGCAAGACCCAACACTCTGGATGAGCTTAAGGCCACTATTGAAGCATCCTGGGCCTCCATAACACCTCAGCACTGCCACAGGCTGATTGCCGTCATGCCACGCCGCATTGTAACAGTCATTTCTGCAAAAGGATTCCCGACCAGGTATTGAGTGCATAACTGAACATATTTATTTGAAGGTTGACTTTTTTTGTATTAAAAACACTTTTCTTTTATTGGTCGGATGAAATATGCTAATTTTTTGAGATAGGAATTTTGGGTTTTCATGAGCTGTATGCCAAAATCATCAATATTAAAACAATTAAAAGGCTTGAACTACTTCAGTTGTGTGTAATGAATCTAAAATATATAAAAGTCTAATGTTCATCAGTACATTTCAGAAAATAATGAACTTTATCACAATATGCTAATTTTTTAAGAAGGACCTGTATATATATATATTTATATATACAGTATATATATATATATATATATATATATATATATATATATATATATATATATATAGTATATATAGAGTATATATATATATATATATATATATATATATATATAAAACTTTTTATATTTTTTATTGTTAAATAGTGTTATGTTTATAGGTACTGTAAAAAAGTCGCAGTGTGTAAAATATTCTTCAGCACGGCATTATCAGCACCATCTTCACCTTCGATAAAATATGGTTTAAGTTCATGTTTCAACTACTATTTTAACTTTAGTGAAATATGTGATATGAGTGTGAAATCCTTGGCACTACAAAGCCTTCATAGCCCAACTAGTGTTCAAACCCCTAAAAGAAAGAATGTTCTACATGCTCTCAGTTGTTATTTAGATGTACGTTCCATGTTCATTTGTATTCTTGTATTGATTCTACTTTAATCAGTATTTTATTGCTGTTGCTGGAAAATTCTTAGATCTAGGCTATTATTCATTTCATATAGAAATAAAACCCTGTCTTTACATTTCAATTTGAACACAGTCTACTTAAATTGCCCATGAAATATCAACAGGCCACACTCACACATTACAATTACAATTAATTTGATGCCAAACCCAGTTTTTTATAAATAAAGACAGCAGCGGTAGCAGACACTACAAGCCATTACACAATAACATCAAGTTGTTGGGATACTTATTAAACTTAGCAAATACTTATGTCCTTGTATTTTAAAATAAAGCCGTACCAAACTATTTATACCAGCTCCCCCTAAACATGCACACATTCACATCTATGTTTTTTTTTCAAAAACCGCTTACCTGTAAGCAAGACCAGGCGAGACCACACCTCCTTCTTATTTTCATCCAAAAGATCCAAAGTGACTTCATCAACGTCAGTATTAAAGAATACCTCAAATGTAGGGTGATAGTTGGGGCCATAGTGACACTTAAACTTCTTAACCTAAGGAAACAGGTGATAAAAGATTACTTTAGAATGAATGCGAAAGTCAACAATGTTTCTTTATGGACAAACTGATGCTGAGATTTTTCTATACTGGTATGTCCTGTCTCTTACCTCTGGTTGGATTGTAATCTTATGGTGAGTATTTTTAGGAAAAGGCTGGTATTCTTTACCAGGAGTCAGATCACATGTAGCTCTTGATGCAATGTATGGCTGGCAACTAGCACTCATGCTCATGTTGCACTCTTGCTTTTTCACCTTTAAAGGAACCAAAATGAAATGTATTCAGTTTAAAAGCCAAAATAAAAGTAGTAAACAATTTGGCAAAAGTGTGCCTTTCATTAATGATACAAAAACTGTTTATCATTTCCAATGATGACATCAACACAGACCATGTTAAAAATAATAAAAATATATATTTATTGAAGAAGATTACCTCTTCAGCTGGTACATTTCCTGGCAAAAGGTGCATGTGCAGTTTATTTTTCCTGTGCTTGCCTTTTAAATTCATATCGAACACTAGAACCTGGGCTTCAATAGGATAATCTTTGAATATCAGGTCTCTTAAGAGACCGAAGAGTGAGAAACCTTGAACGTCTATGATAACATGTGTGTCTGTTACTTGTAGTGGCTGAATGATCTCCACATTACGACCAGTCACATGTGCCACAGTCAGTTTCACATCATCTTTACCTGTAACATATTAATAATCAGTGTTTTAGATAATAACTAACATAAATTGGATATTTTCTCCCATCAATGTAGAATAGAGGCTCTAATTTATTAATTACTAAAAACTGCACGTACAGGACATATGATTAAAATATAAACTATACAAATGATTGTCATTTACATTAATGTAATCTTAAACTGCTTATTATCGTGTATTTCATTTTTAACCATGAATTGATAAAAGTTAGATATGAGTCAACTTACGGGTCTCACAATGTGGAAGATGTAGTTTCCTGATTGAACCTTTATGGCAGTTAATACTGTACAGAGGTCCTGCAGGCTCCTTTTGGCCTAATCCATCCAGCAGACCGGTGTCCCAGGACACTATTCTGTACAGCACTTCCCCTTCCCCTTCCATCTCAAACATAAGCTGGGTCACTTTGCATTTAAACTGACCAGCATGAGTCCACAGAAACCTGAACATAATATGAACATAATGTCTTATTATGATATTGTTAATATCTTCAACAAAGAGTTTGTAGCGGTAGAAAAAGATTATATAATGAATTATTTTCTTTTGCGTTATTGACTAGTTGTAAGGGTAAACCCCTAGAGGGCGCCAAAGCGCCCAAAGACTGGTTTTCGTTGTGTTTCTTATGTTTGTACTTTTGTTTGAGTTAAACTTCATTACTTTTTGTAAGTCGCTCTGGATAAGAGCGTCTGCCAAATGCCTAAATGTAAACGTAAATGTCATTTCCCAGGCTGCACCTCGGTCAGGTGACGCAAGCATTTACCTGAACCGAGGAAAGTAATTATGTTAATTATAAATAGCCTGACTGAAAGCCAGTCAGGCGTCTAGCTTTTGATGTTCTTATTATTTATTATTTATGTCGGGTGTGTTTTTATTTAAGCTGTACATTAAAGCTACAACATGCTCTAAAGGGAAGAGCTTTACTTTAGTTTTTTGGTGCATTTAAGCTTAAATAAAGACTTTATTGAACCGCCAGCTCGCCTCTGCAGTTATGCCACTAAAATACACACGCCGACAGAAAGCTAGACCGTCAAAGTGGCATAGCGGAGGCCTCTCCCCTAGATGTTTTTTGGGGGGAGCTATTACCATCTCGCCCGAGCTGGCGGAATGGCTGGACGGCAGCGAGGGGGAAGGAGAGAGAGAGCTGTGGCAGAGCTGGGAGGGCTGCAGGCTCGCCATTCGGCGGACGACCTTTAAAGGTGAGGCAGCGGGCAGAAAGTCTGGCATGACGGTGGCGAGGGACAAACGGGAGAGGTCTACACGTTTTTGGCACAGCAAAACGAGGAGCGCATACTGTATGTGACCTGCGGGAGCAGGTGGTGCAGGTCCAAAAGTTACTCGTCCAGGTTTGGGAGAGCCACGCTGTAGTCCCGGATGTTCTCCCTCTCTCTAATCCGGACGACGCTCTCCCTCTCCCGCCGCCGCGTTTCCGCCACCTCCGCCGCCTCTGCCCGACGTGGAGGACTACGCACTGCTGCTGCACGAGGTCGAGGACGCATTTCCTCCACCTCCGTCGCCTCTGCCCGACGTGGAGGACTACGCGCCGCTGCTGCATGGCGACGAGGACGCGTTTCCTTCACCTTCGCCGCCTCTGGCCGACGTGGAGGACTACGCGCCGCTGCTGCACGGCGACAAGGACGCGTTTCCTCCACCACCGCCGCCCCTTTTCCTCATTGAGGACGACGCGCCGCTGCTGAACGGTGAGGACGACACACTCCCTCCGCTTCTGCTCGAAAGCAAAGGTGGCGAGTCGTGAAGCGACTGGGAGAGCATCGTCCTTCCTCCACCTCCAGGCTTCACGGACGTCGCTCCAGCTCCGCCGCCACCCAGCTCAGCGGACGCTGCTTCAGCTCCCCTGCCGCCCAGCTCAGCGGACGTGGAGGAGCGTTTTTAAGGGGGGGGGGGGGGTACTGTAAGAGTAAACCCCTAGAGGGCGCCAATGCACCCAAAGACTGGTTTTTGTTGTGTTTCTTATGTTTGTAGTTTTGTTTGAGATAAACTTCATTTCCCAGGCTGCACTGCACTTTCCATTTTCCCCTGTAATTTAATCTACTTGCCTGCTGGTTACTATGAATAAACACCTAAAAGACTGGACATGATATCTGGATGTCTGGCGCTGATTTGTCCATACTTGCAACGCGAAATAAATCAGGCACATTACCTGTACTCATCTTTGGGCTCATCCTCAGCACATTTTTCAACCAATTCTGGAATAAATACTTCCACTGCTGATAAGGGCTGTTAAACAAAGACAGGATACAAAAACAGGGAAGATAGTTTCACTGCTTAAGTTTAAGCAACTGAGCGGTCAAATCTTTAAACACACATTTTAAATGATATAAAACAAAAAGTATTGCAAACTGATTAAAATCATTTTTGTATGTTTTCTTTGATAGCACAAATTGTAAAATATGTAACAGTGGTTTTGGTTTCCACAATGCATAGATCAGGCTACAGTGGTGTTTGTAGTAATTTATGTATGTTAATTACAGTATGTACACTACCTTGGAAAAACAGCTTCATAAACAACATTTATCCTTAGATTCTATAATAAAATAATAAAAATAATAACTTAAGTGTGACCTGTATTTAACATAACAGGTTTCTTTAATCTTGCCATCAGTTAGTCAGCCTATTTAAATGATGTTCACACTGCTGTGTGGTACCATAATGCGTACAGACTGAACATGGACCAGTAAAAGCAAACGAGAGAGTTGTCTGAGGAGATCACAAAAAAGTTATCCACAACCTTATCAAAGGTTATTTTTTAACAATTATTATAAGTATTATTATTATATTATTATAAGTATTATTAACAAGATTACTGGACATTGCCTCAGGATTAAACCAGCCATAGGATAATATAAATGGGGACCAAAGAGCCACGAGCAACTTCCAAAGAGACTCAAGGTGAACCCCAAGGTCAAGGTACATCAGTGTCAGATTGTTCTGACAGTCTTTAAGCAAAACTGGACTTAATGCAAGATGACCCAGGAGGATGCCACTGTTGAGAGTAAATCATTAAAATGTTTCCATGTTTCTGCAGGAACATCCTTCAGACAGATAAGACAAAATTGAAGGTCGTTGGCAGTTCACATCAGCTGTATGTTTACAGACACACAATTTTCAAAGAAGACCACTGTACCTACTGTGAAACATGGAGGAGGCTTGGTTATGTTCTGGGGCTTTTTTGCTGTGTCTGGCGCAGAGTATATTAAATCTGTCCTGGGCACAATAAAATCTCAAGACTATCCAGGTGTCCTGGAGCCAAATATACTTCCCAGTGTCAGGAAGCTCAGTATCATTCACAGGACATGGGTCCTTCAACAGCATAATGACCCAAAACACATGGATAGAAATACCCAAGAATGACTAAGAAAATAAGACTATTCTGAAGTGTCCTTCCATGAGCTCTTATCTAACCCTACCAACAGGTCTGAAATAAGCTGAACATTCAGTCTGCAGAAGACAAACTTGAGAGAGATGGAGAAGTTTGCTCATGACCAGTGGACCAAACTACCTACTTTTAAAAAAAAAATCAAAATCTCAATTCAAAGCAATGTCTGATTTTCAGTCATTTTTAGTCGAAATTCAAACATCCAGACTGTGAGGTGAGAGTTCTAACCACTAAACTACCATGACGACTCAATCAGATTGAGTGGGAAATATTTAAAAGGGGTTTGCAGTATTAGTTTCATAAAATATTTTATACATTAGCAAATAGGTAGAAATGTTTACTCACCTGATCAACGCTGGACCATATGTACAGGTAAAAGGACAAAGAATGCAAAGTGAGATTTTGTCCCCCATTAAATTTCAGTTTCTGATCTAGTTTTTACTGTATATACATATTATCAATAATAATGATTAGATATTATCAATAATAACAAGCAAAAACAAAGAGATACATCCTGTAGAAATCAACACAGGCGTGTTTACTTTTGTAGCTCCGTCCATACTTACAAGTCAGTAGAGCAGATTCCTCCATTTTCATTCTCTTCTCTTCTGTCCCAGTTCTGTCTCTCTGTGGAAGAGAATAAATTAGTGTGAAGGTTCTATACCTGACTCCAAACTGCATGTAAATAAAGTGTTAAATAAACATGAAATGTTTCTCTTGTCATATTTTCGAGTTTTAATGCAGCTTAAGAACACAATCACTAAACTCTAAACTGATCATTACAGGAGCGATAAACATCCTCCCCTCTACAGCAGAATCACAATGAAGTAGTACACTTATGCAATGAAAACAAGTATTCCAGATTTTACTTAATTATTTGTTTGCTTGGCGGTTTGGTTTATAATAAATAAAATAAACAATAATAAACTTGTCGTAGTCGTAAATGAGTGTCATGCTCTCAGCGTCTCGCGCTGATCAAAGACCGCTCTTGTCCTTTAACATTTTCTCTCTCACGCTGTCAGACTTCTCATCACGCAGTCATGTTTTTCCACGCTGTCATCGCTCCTAACACGCCCCTGCACCGCCCCGCGGGCACACCGGTTTCTTATCTGGCGCTGATTTCACCCAGCTGATAAGGAAGCGCAGCGTGCTGTCTCGCTGCTGGATTATTGTGTGTTGTTTTACTGCAGTTTTCTCGCGTTTCGCGCGGCTTTAGCTGACATCGTTTCTCAAGTGCAGCTTCTCCAGGCGCCTACAGCTCAGACCTCAAGCTTCGGAACCCCGCGAGAGCCATGCCTACCAGCCCCCCCCCATCCCCCCACCCACTTATGGGGGAGAAACAGGAACTTGTAGGTCATTCCTCTCGCAGTTCCTCCTTCTCGTCAAAACGTACTTGGGTGGTCTACGTCATCACGCTACTAACCGGTAGAGCCCGGGAGTGGAGCACGGCCCTCTGGTAGGCACACAACCCACGCTGCGAGAACTTTGAGGACTTCTCCAAGGACATGAAGCAGGTCTTTGATCGCTCGTTTGTCGGCAGGGAGGCCGGAACCAGGTTATTGAGACTTTGTCAAGGATCCCGCTCTGCCTACGACTATGCCATTGAGTTCCGCACCCTAGCCACTTCTAGTGGGTGGAACGACAGAGCCCTAGCGAATGTCTTTCTGGAGGGGCTGTCAGAAGCTTTCAAGGACGAGCTCGCCTCTTGTGAACTTCCCACGGACCTCCACGAGCTCATGGACCTCGCCGGGAGGATCGACTCACGTCTCCATTTAAGATGGACATCCAGGAGCGTGCCCTCCGCTGGGAAATCCCCCCAACCCAGATTAGACCACGTGTCTCCTACTCCGAAGCAGACGACTTAGGAGGAGCCCATGCAGCTAGGCAGGACTCGCGTCTCAGATGAGGAGAGACGCCGACGCCGTCTGCAAGGGGCTTGTTTTTACTGTGGAGCTTCAGGACACAGGCTTAAAGACTGTTCAGTAAAAGGGAGGCGGCCTCTAGTCAGACTGTGGGCACTAGAGGTTTCTTCTTCTGACAGACTCCCACAAACACGTCCTTTACTCCCCGTAAACCTAATCGTCGGCGGTCAGGTCCACCCTATTCAGGCACTCATTGACTCTGGCTCTGACCGCAACCTGGCCAGCGCCTCCACAGTCAAGGCATTAAGGATCCCTTGTGTACCGCTGGACCCTCCGCTAGCCGTTCAGGCCTTGGACGGGAGCCAGCTTCCACCCATCACTCGCAGGACCCCTCCGCTAACTTTAAGGACGTCAGGAAATTACTCAAAGGAGATCTGCCTCTTCGTCATGAACAAATCGCACGCCGTCCTTGGACTTCCCTGGCTAACCCTCCATGGCCCCCAGATTGACTGGAACAAGCACATCATCACAAGTTAGAGTCCCTCATGCTCCACGACATGCCTGCACTCAGCACTTCCTCCGGCTTCTGTCCCGGTCACGCCCGATGAAACCCCGGACATCTCCAATGTCCCCACCGATAACCATGATCTCAGGGAGGTCTTCAATAAAACCCGAGCCATGTCGATCCCACCGCACCGACCATATGACTGTCCTATTGATCTCCTCCCAGGCACCTCTCCCTCTAAAGGCAGACTTTACTTTCTGGCACACCAAGAAAGAGAGGCCATAAATAAGTACATCACAGACTCCCTCGCTGCTGGAATCATCCATCCATCATCCTCGCCCGCTGAGGCGGGGTTTTTCTTCGTCAAGAAAAAAGACCAGTTCCTTTACCCATGCATTGATTATAGAGGGCTTAACAAGATAACCCTCAGAAACCGCTACCTGTTACCAATCATGACCACCGCCTTTGAACTTCTCCAGGGGGCGGACATCTTCACCAAACTCGACTTATGGAACGCCTATCATCTCGTCCGCATCCGGGAGGGCGACGAGTGGAAAACTGCCTTTAACACACCCACTGGGCTCTACGAATATCTTATGGTTCCGTTCGGACTGACCAACGCCCCTGCCGTGTTCCAGGCCCCTAACAATGACGTCCTCTGCGACTTCTTGAATTCCTTTGTGTTTGTGTATCTGGAGGACATTTTAATTTTCTCCCAAGGACTGGAGGAGCACCAGCACCACGTTCGCAAGGTTCTGCAGAGGCTCCTAAAAACAACCTCTTTGTGAAAGCTGAGAAGTGTGAGTTCCATACAACATTCCTAGGCTTTGTCATCTCTCCCTCCAGACTGGAGATGGAGCCAGCCAAGGCCGTTTTTCACTGGCCCACGCCAGCCTCCCGAACTTCTATCACCGCTTGATTCAGGGTTACAGTTCCGTCGCCGCTCCCCTAACCTCCCTGACTTCCCAGAAGACACGGTTCTGCTGTAACAAGGAGGCAGACAAGGCTTTCGCAGACCTCAAAGGACTGTTCACCTCAGCCCTCATTCTCACCATACCCGACCCATCTCGCCAGTTTGTGGTAGAAGTGGACGCCTCCAACACTGGTGTTGGGAAATCCTTTCCCAAAGGTCCCCACGAGACAACAAGCTGCACCCCTGCTCGTTCTATTCCCGACGTCTATCTCCGGCCGTGAGGAATTATGATGTAGGCGACCGAGAGCTCCTAGCCATCAAGCTAGTGCTGAAGGAGTGGAGACATTGGCTGGAGGGGACCGAGCTCCCCTTCATAGTATGGACTGATCATGGGAACCTAGAGTACCTATGCACCGCCAAAAGGCTCAATGCCTGTCAAGCTCGGTGGTCATTATTCTTCTCCAGGTTCAAATTCACCCTGTCCTACCGCCCAGGTTCTAAAAACACTAAGCCCGATGCCCTCTCACGTCAGTTCTCCCCCCACAGGATCCCGCACCATGCAGCTCCATTTTGCCATCGCATTATCTTCTTGCCGCCATAGAACTAGACATCGAGACTAAAGTCAAGCAGGCATTGACTCAAGAGCCCGGCCCAAGCAATGTTCCTCCAGATCGTCTCTTTGTTCCCATTTGTCTGCACTCACAGGTCCTGGAGTGGGGTCATGGATCCAAGCTGTCCTGTCACCCAGGCTCTGCCCGAACACTCTTTATCTTTCAACAGCACTTCTGGTGGCCCATGATGGGGAGGGATGTTTCCAGCTTTGTGGCAGCCTGCGACATCTGCACTCGCTGTAAACCAAACAACCGCCCACCAGCTGGTCTCCTCAGACCCCTACCCATACCTCATCGCCCCTGGTCGTCTTTTCGTCTCCATGGCCTCCCTACTGACATAGTCTCAGATCGTGGTCCTCAATTCACCTCGCGCTTTTGGAGGGCTTTTTGCAAACTCATCAGAGCCTCTCCTAGCCTGTATTCGGGCTTTCACCCCAATCCAACGATCAGACGGAATGAAAGAATCAAGCAATGGAGGTCGCCCTCCGGTGTATGACCACTCGTGACGCTACCACCTGGAGTAAGTTCCTCCCATGGGTCGAGTATGCTCACAACTCCCTACCATCTGCCTCCACAGGGCTCTCTCCATTTCAGTGCTGTCTGGGCTACCAACCACAGCTGTTCCCAACTCAAGAAGAGGAAGTAGAGGTCCCCTCGGCGCAACATTTTGTCCGCCGCTGTAAGCGTACATGCTTACGAGCCAGACGATCCCTTCTGCAGGCATCCAGGTCATACAAGAGACAGGCGGACCGCCATCACTCCAAGACCCCCAGGTATCATGTAGGAGACAGACTCATGCTTGCCACCAGGGACATCCCCCTAAAGACACTCTCTCGCAAGCTTTCCCCACGCTTCATCGGCCCATTTACTATAACCAAGCTAATCAACCCGTGTGCCGTCCGACTTTTACTTCCCTCGTCCATGCAACGCATTCACCCCACCTTTCACATATCCCAGCTACGACGCATTGTAAATTGCCCTCAAGACCGCTCTTGTCCTTGACATTTCCTCTCTCACGCTGTCAGACTTCTCGCCGCTGGATTATTGTGTGTTGTTTCACCGCAGTTTTCTCGCGTTTCTGTTCATGGTTTTTCACATTGCCGATTTCGCTTTGTTTCTCGTTTTGTCCCTCGTCTCACAATTTGGATTTATCGCCACGCTTGGATTTACCGGCTTTGAACTTTCACTTTCGTTTCTCGACCACGACTTTGCTTCACGTCAGTTTTTGCTCGACGCCCTCACTGACTGATCACACGGCTCTGAACTCTCGCTCTCACCTCCTCGACTATGGCTTAGCTTCACGTTTTGGCACGACGACATCGCAGACGGACTTCACGGCTCCGATCTAACACTTCAGCCTTCACGACCATGGCTCTGTCTCACGTCCCGGCGGCAATGCGACGCTACGGATCCCGCATTTCGGCTCCAGCGCCTTCGCTCTCATTACAGCGGCACCACAGAAGGAGTGGGGGGTCCGACCCGCACCTCCACCTACACCTGGGTCCATCTTCACAGCCCACAAGCTGCGCGCACGCGACAATAAGCTCTTCATATGATTAAGCTTTTGCTAATTGAGAGTTGATGCTGACAATTGCCAGACCACTTATGCGCTCTTGTGACATAGATGAGCGCAAGTACGATTTGATGAGCTTAATTTTAGAAAAACTTTGCTCAGTAGAGGCAACAGTTACAGGGACCGTCACTGCTATGTGCAGAGCAATCCAGAGATTTGGGTACAACTTTTGTTAACATTATTACTGTCAACAAAATAAAATTAAGTTTCACAGGATTATGAACGTACCTGAAAGTGATGCATGGGCTTTATCTTGGGCTTTTTCTTTCTTTCGTTTCTCGGTGCCGGACTGTTGATGTCTTTTTCCAGGAACAGGCTGCAGACATATTGTTCAATTATTATAATTTTTGGCCAAATAGGCAGCCGTAACAAAGGTGAGGACGCGCGCGTCATTACGTGGACTCTGCGCTCACCGTAAAATGCAATATATTTGTTTCTATTTTTTGTTTATTTGTATATGTATATTATTAATATAAATGTATTATTATAATATATAAAAAACATTTTTTTTAGCAGCTGGGATGGTGCCCCACTGGGAGTTGGTGCCCTACACAGACTACGTACTCTGCGTATAGGTAGCGGCGGCACTGCTCGCGACAGCATAACAGCCCGTTAACTCATGCTCATGTAATGATGAGATGGACAAACTGCTCGATGCTCGATTTTATTTGCTGCATTTTCGGGCTATAGTACAAACTTTCGGGTGGATCCACAGCTGCTTTACTTTGATAAGCTTTTGCTAACTTTTTTTGCATGGGTATTTAGCAATGTCAGGAAGGGCATCCGACGTAAAACATTTGCCAAATCAATGATGCGAATCAAGAATATAATTCCCATACCGGATCGGTCGTGGCCCGGGTTAACAACGACCGCCACTGGTGCTGTTGACCTACACGGTGCTGGTGGAAATTGGGCTACTGTTCGTCGAAGAAGGAGAGGAGGAAGGCGTGTTTGTAAGCAGAGAGAGAAGAGGAAAGGCAAGAGTTTAGGAGTGATAGTAGGGACTTTGAATGTTGGGACCATGACAGGGAAGGGAAGAGAGTTAGTTGATATGATGCAGAGAAGAAAGGTGGATATACTGTGTGTACAGGAGACCAGGTGGAAAGGTAGCAAGGCTAGAAGCTTAGGATCAGGGTTCAAATTGTTTTACCATGGTGTGGATAGGAAAAGAAATGGAGTAGGAGTTATCCTGAAAGAGGAGTTTGTAAGGAATGTTCTAGAGGTGAAGAGAGTATCAGATAGGGTGACGAGTCTCAAGCTGGAAATTGAAGGGGTTATGTTAAATGTTGTTAGTGGTTATGCCCCACAGGTAGGATGTGAGTTAAAAGAGAAGGAGAAATTCTGGAGTGAGTTAGATGAAGTGATGCAGAGCATCCCCAGAGGTGAAAGAGTGGTGATTGGTGCAGACTTCAATGGACATGTTGGGGAAGGGAACAGAGGTGATGAAAATGTGATGGGCAGGTTTGGTCTTCGGGACAGGAATGTAGAAGGACAGATGGTGGTGGACTTTGCAAAGAGGATGGAAATGGCAGTAGTAAATACTTTCTTCCAGAAGAGGCAGGAACATAGGGTGACATATAAGAGTGGAGGCAGAAGCACTCAGGTCGACTACATCTTGTGTCGACGTTGTAACCTGAAAGAGATCAGTGACTGCAAAGTGTTGGTAGGGGAGAGTGTAGCCAGACAACACAGAATGGTGGTGTGTAAAAAAACCCTGGTGGTGAGGAAGGCGAAGAGGACAAAGGCAGAGCAGAGGACAAAGTGGTGGAAGCTGAGAAAGGAAGAATGTTGTGAAGTCTTTAGGGCGGAGTTGAGACAGGCTATGGGTGGTCAGGAGGTGCTTTCAGTTGACTGGACAACTACAGCTAATGTGATCAGGGAGACAGGTAGGAGGGTACTTGGTGTATCATCAGGTAAGGGGAAAGTGGACAAGGAGACTTGGTGGTGGAATGAGGAAGTCCAGGAGTGTATACAGGGAAAGAGGCTAGCTAAGAAGAAGTGGGACACTGAGAGGACTGAAGAGAGTAGACAGGAGTACAGGGAGATGCAGAGTAAGGTGAAGGTAGAGGTGGCAAAGGCCAAACAAAGAGCATATGAGGACTTGTATGCTAGGCTAGACAGTAAGGAGGGAGAGGGGGATCTGTACAGGTTGGCAAGGCAGAGAGATAGAGATGGGAAGGATGTGCAGCAGGTTAGAGTGATTAAAGATAGAGATGGAAATGTACTGACAGATGCCAGAAGGGTGATGGGAAGATGGAAGGAGTACTTTAAGGAGTTGATGAATGAGGAAAACGAAAGAGAACAAAGAGTAGAAGAGGTGACTGTTGTGGAACAGGAAGTAGCAAATGTTGGTAGAAGTGAGGTGAGAAGGGCGTTGAAGAGGATGAAGAGTGGAAAGGCTGTTGGTCCTGATGACATACTTGTGGAGGTATGGAAGTGCTTAGGAGAGGTGGCAGTAGAGTTTTTGACAAGTTTGTTTAACAAGATCTTGAAGAGTGAGAGGATTCCAGAGGAATGGAGGAGAAGTGTATTGGTGCCAATTTTTAAGAACAAGGGAGATGTGCAAAGCTGTGGCAATTATAGAGGTATAAAGCTAATGAGCCATACAATGAAGCTGTGGGAAAGAGTAGTGGAAGCTAGGTTAAGGGTAGAGGTGAGCATTTGTGAGCAGCAATATGGTTTTATGCCTAGAAAGAGTACATCAGATGCAGTATTTGCTTTGAGGATGCTGGCGGAGAAGTACAGAGAAGGTAACAGGGAGTTGCATTGTGTCTTTTTAGATTTAGAGAAAGCGTATGACAGGGTGCCAAGAGAGGAGCTGTGGTATTGTATGAGGAAGTCTGGAGTGGCAGAGAAGTATGTTAGAGTGGTGCAGGACATGTATGAGAGCTGTAAGACAGTGGTAAGATGTGCTGTAGGTGTGACAGAAGAGTTTAAGGTGGAGGTGGGTCTGCATCAAGGATCGGCTCTAAGCCCCTTTTTATTTGCTCTGGTGATGGACAGGATGACAGATGAGGTAAGACAGGAGTCCCCATGGACTATGATGTTTGCAGATGACATTGTGCTCTGTAGCGAGAGCAGGCAACAGGTGGAGGAAAATTTGGAGAGGTGGAGGTATGCTCTGGAGAGCAGGGGAATGAAGGTTAGCCGCAGCAAGACGGAATACATGTGTGTGAATGAGAGGGACCCAGGAGGATCGGTGAGGCTACAGGGAGCAGAGGTAAAGAAGGTGCAGGATTTTAAGTACTTGGGGTCAACGGTCCAGAGCAACGGAGAGTGTAGAAAGGAGGTGAAGAGGCGGGTACAGGCAGGTTGGAATGGGTGGAGAAAAGTGTCAGGTGTGTTGTGCGATAAAAGAGTATTAGCGAAAATTAAAGGAAAGGTGTATAGGACAGTGGTGAGACCAGCGATGCTCTACGGCTTAGAGACAGTGGCGCTGAAGAAAAGACACGAGGCAGAGTTGGAGGTAGCAGAGCTGAAGATGTTGAGGTTCTCTTTGGGAGTGACAAGGATGGATAGGATTAAGAATGAGTTTATCAGAGGGACAACCCACGTTAGATGTTTTGGAGATAAAGTCAGAGAGGCCAGATTGAGGTGGTTTGGACATGTTCAGAGGAGAGATGGTGAATATATCGGTAGAAGGATGCTGAGGTTGGAACTGCCAGGCAGGAGGTCTAGAGGAAGACCTAAGAGGAGATTTATGGATGCAGTGAGGGAGGACATGAAGTTAGTTGGTGTGAGAGAAGAGGATGCAGAGGATAGGGTTAGATGGAGGCAGATGATTCGCTGTGGCGACCCCTGAAAGGGAACAGCCGAAAGACAAAGAAGAAGATTTAGCAAAAAAAGGGGCTTAGAGCCGCTCTCTTTATTACCTTCTCTGTACTTATCCACCAGCATCCTCAAAGCAAATACTGCATCTGATGTACTCCTTCTAGGCATAAAACCATATTGCTGCTCACAAATGCTTACCTCTGTCCTTAACCTAGCTTCCACTACTCTTTCCCACAGCTTCAGTGTATGGCTCATTCGCTTTATGCCTCTGTAATTGCCACAGCTTTGCACATCTCCCTTTGTTCTTAAAAATCGGCACCAATACACTTCTCCTCCATTCTTCTGGAATCCTCTCACTCTCCAAGATCTTGTTTAACAAACTAATTAGAAACTCTACTGCCACCTCTCCTAAGCACTTCCATACCTCCACAGGTATGTCATCAGGACCAACAGCCTTTCCACTCTTCATCCTCTTCAAAGCCCTTCTCACCTCACTTTTACTAATATTTGCTACTTCCTGCTCCACAACAGTCACCTCTTCTACTCTTTGTTCTCTTTCATTTTCCTCATTCATCAACTCTACAAGGTACTCCTTCCATCTTCCCATTACCCTCCTGGCATCTGTCAGTACATTTCCATCTCTATCTTTAATCACTCTAACCTGCTGCACATCCTTCCCATCTCTATCTTTCTGCCTCGCCAACCTGTACAGATCCACCTCACCCTCCTTACTATCCAATCTAGCATACAAGTCCTCATATGCTCTTTGTTTGGCCTTTGCCACCTCTACCTTCACCTTAGCTGCATCTCCCTGTACTCCTGTCTACTCTCTTCAGTCCTCTCAGAGTCCCACCTCTTCTTAGCTAGCCTCTTTCCTGTATACACTCCTGGACTTCCTCATTCCACCACCAAGTCTCCTTGTCCACTTTTGCCTTACCTGATGATACACCAAGTACCCTCCTACCTGTCTCCCTGATCACATTGGCTGTAGTTGTCAAGTCAACTGAAAGCACCTCCTGACCACCCATAGCCTGTCTCAACTCCTCCCTGAAGACTAAACAACATTCTTTCTTTCTCAGCTTCCACCACTTTGTCCTCTGCTCTGCCTTTGTCCTCTTCACCTTCCTCATCACCAGGGTTATTTTACACACCACCATTCTGTGTTGTCTGGCTACACTCTCCCCTACCAACACTTTGCAGTCGCTAATCTCTTTCAGATTACAACGTCGACACAAGATGTAGTCTACCTGTGCTTCTGCCTCCACTCTTATATGTCACCCTGTTCCTGCCTCTTCTGGAAAAAAATATTTACTCCTGCCATTTCCATCCTCTTTGCAAAGTCCACCACCATCTGTCTTTCTACATTCCTGTCCTGAAGACCAAACTTTCACATTCTCATTCACATTTTCATCACCCCTGTTTCCTTCTCCAACATTTCCGTTGAAGTCTGCACCAATCACCACTCTCTCACCTCTAGGGGTGCTCTGCATCTCTTCATCTAACTCACTCCAGAATGTCTCCTTCTCTTCTAACTCCCATCCTACCTGTGGGGCATAGCCACTAACAACATCACCCCTTCAATATCCAGCTTTATACAGTACTCATCAACCTGTCTGATACTCTTTTCACCTCTAGAACATTCCTAACAAACTCCTCTTTCAGGATAACTCCTACTCCATTTCTTTTCCTATCCACACCATGGTAAAACAATTTGAACCATGATCCTAAGCGTCTAGCCTGGCTACCTTTCTATCTGGTCTCCTGGGCGCAAAGTATATCCACCTTCCTTCTCTGCATCATATCAACCATCTCTCTTGCCTTCCCTGTCATAGTCCCAACATTCAAAGTCCCTACTATTACTCCTAAACTCTTGCCTTTCCTTTTCTCTGTCTGCTTTAGAACAGGCCTTCCTTCTCTCCTTTTTCGACCAACAGTAGCCCAATTTCCACTGGCACCCTGTAGGTCAACAGCACCAGTGGCGTTTGTTGTTAACCCGGGCCGCGACCGATCTGGTAAGGACATTATATTTGTGATTTGCATCATTTGTTTTGGCAAATGTTTTTACGTCGGATGCCCTTCCTGACACAACCCTCTGCATTTATCCAGACTTGGGACTGGCAATAGAAGACACATATATATAACTATATATTTTAAACAAACATATTTCTAATAAATATCAGTTTTGATCATTAGTGTGAACTCGAGTTATTTATGGTAAACGTCTCTGCAGTGCAGTGGGGCTGAGCATTTGTGAGCAGCAATATGGTTTTATATGTACTAGAAAGAGGACATCATATGCAGTATTTGCTTTGAGGATGCTGGCGGAGAAGTACAGAGAAGGTAACAGGGAGTTGCATTGTGAGAAAGCGTATGACAGGGTGCCAAGAGAGGAGCTGTGGTATTGTATGAGAAGGTCTGGAGTGGCAGAGAAGTATGTTAGAGTGGTGCAGGACATGTATGAGAGCTGTAAGACAGTAGTGAGATGTGCTATAGGTGTGACAGAAGAGTTCAAGGTGGAGGTGAGTCTGCATCAAGGATCCCCTCTAAGGCCCTTTTTGTTTGCTTTGGTGATGAACAGGATGACAGATGAGGTAAGACAGGAGTCTCCATGGACTATGATGTTTGCAGATTACATTGTGCTTTGTATCGAGAGCAGGGAACAGGTGGAGGAAAATTTGGAGAGGTGAAGGTAGCTCTGGAAAGCAGAGGAATGAAGGTTAGCCGCAGCAAGACAGAATACATGTGTGTGAATGAGAGGGACCCCAGAGAATCGGTGAGGCTACAGGGAGCAGAGGTAAAGAAGGTGCAGGATTTTAAGTACTTAGGGTCAACGGTCCAGAGCAACGGAGAGTGTTCAAAGGAGGTGAAGAGGCGGGTACAGGCAGGTTGGAATGGGTGGAGAAAAGTGGCAGGTGTGTTGTGCGATAAAAGAGTGTCAGCGAGAATGAAAGGAAAGGTGTACAGGACAGTGGTGAGACCAGCGATGCTCTACGGCTTAGAGACAGTGGCGCTGAAGAAAAGACAGGAGGCAGAGTTAGAGATAGCAGAGCTGAAGATGTTGAGGTTCTCTTTGGGAGTGACAAGGATGGATAGGATCAAGAATGAGTTCATCAGAGGGACAACCCACGTTAGATGTTTTGGAGATAAAGTCAGAGAGGCCAGATTGAGGTGGTTTGGCCATGTTCAGAGGAGAGATTGTGAATATATCGGTAGAAGGATGCTGAGGTTGGAACTGCCAGGCAGGAGGTCTAGAGGAAGACCAAAGAGGAGATTTATGAATGCAGTGAGAGAGGACATGAAGTTAGTTGGTGTGAGAGAAGAGGATGCAGAGGATAGGGTTAGATGGAGGTAAATGATTCGCTGTGGCGACCCCTGAAAGGGAACAGCCGAAAGACAAAGAAGAAGTCTTCGCAGTGCAGTGGGGTTACACAAAGGTGCATTGTGGGAAATAAGCTGACTGATGGAAGTGGAATCTCACTTGTCCTTCACATAATCATTATCTCAAATATTTCTTTTTGAGCCTGAATTAAAATCTAATAAATGTAATAAGGTTATAAAATGTCAGGCTCAATCATTGGTGTGAAGTTGAGTTATTTACTTACCAATGCTGAAGGTCCTGTATGAAAAGAGAAAAACATGCTTTATGTCAGAATGGCTGTTAAACAATCATCACTCTCTGCTTTTAGTACAAAGATGTTTAGCTACATTTTTTATATTTTCATTAAAATATAACATCACGTTATATACCTTTATGTATAACATGTAACATCATGGAGTGTTATGTGTAACTCCATTAGAAGTGAAAATGTGGAGCATCACCACATTTGATCATATTTTATCTGAATCAGAGAAAAATGTATAGTAGGTATCAGTGTGTAGGTCAGATTTGTGTGTGTGTGTGTGTGTGTGTGTGTGTGTAGAACACTAATGACAAACTACAACAGCATGATGAATGTTCTGCCAGCGATCACAGTCTGTTGTGTTCACTACACTATGCTTATGATGCTCATATATCTATGTGCTATTGCACTCTAAACACACAGCACAGTCCAATCTATTTCATCTGCACAATAAATATATTATTCATGCAGCATCAACACATCACTATCAGAGAAAAGACTTTATACTTACTTAAAGAAATTTCCTGTGAAAGTAAATAATAGAGAGTGAAAATTTAATGCATGATTACAAATGTGAATTGTTCCATGTGAAAATGTGAAAGTAACTGTTACTCTGGTTAAAACACAGCTGATGTGTGTCTTAATAAAAAAGAGAAAAACTAGACAACAATCAGTCATCACACACAGTAAATCTGTATAA